>NW_005189439.1:2290-7282 GCF_000239375.1 Pundamilia nyererei
CAGACAGGTGAACAGACAGACAGGTGAACAGGCAGACAGGTTATCAGACAGACAGGTGAACAGGCAGACGGGTTAACAGACAGACAGGTGAACAGGCAGACGGGCAGGTACTTGGCAGACAGGTGGGTACTGTGCTCCTTCCTTCTGAATCAACCCAGTCTCCACTCAGACCACACCTGTATGAAGCTACAAACAGTAACCGGAGTGTGAGGAGGCCTCTGGTTATCAATAGCAGGTCCAGTTTTTATCAACATGTTTAAAAACAGATGAGGAGCAAATTGCCCAAAGATGAGAACAAAATAATAAAAATGAATAAAAACATTTCCTTACTACAACCAGACACAGAGCTCGAGGAACAACAAGGTTCAGCCAATAATCGGATGAGCTGTCACTGCACAGCAACCACTGAAGGAAACCAAACAGGAAGACCTCTTACTGTTAAGCTGGACGCCGCCCTCCCTGCACACGTACTGAACGGTCGCACCGAACAGTGTGCTGTTGTCATGGTTACCAAACACCACGTCAGCCATGTCGACCATCTTTGGACTCCCACAATCCACCACTGTGACAGACAGGACAAAAACACCAATCAGCTTTGAGTCTGAGCAGAAAGGAGGAAGAATGAGCCAGAACCAAACTACAGCTGACCGACAGCGACAACGAATCAGAACTGACGTGTTCCAATGATCCAGACACGTGAGTGTGACGTGGTTTTAATCTGAAACTCATCTCAACGTAACGTGAGACCCGACAGGCTGAAGAGTCAGCGTGTCTTGAAGGGGGCGTCACGGGAACACGCATCGAGACAAAGAACTCGAACATGTGTGACAGAAACACATCAGCGCCGCGATCCCTGAATGTGAGTCACAGACACACGACAGAAGCTTCTGGTTTTACGCTTTATTGGAAAATACAGACACATCAACACTGTTCGCTCCTGCAGTATCTTTATCAGCCAATGAGACTGGCTTGCTCATTAAGCTAGGCTGTGATTGGTCCGGATGCTGGACAGAGAGCTTGGCTTCCTCCTGGAGTCTGCAGAGAAACGAGAGCGAGAGGAAAGTGTGTGAGCAGACCTGAACTGTCTCTCAGCACCTGCACAGACAGCTACCTGTCAGTCTCAAAACTGATCTGCAGGGCGCCACGGCGGTGCCTGCCTACCACAGCACGACCGGCCTGGTCAGCCAGTCCCCCCCCTCCCCGCGGTGGTAAAATAAACATGTCAGTCGTAACTCACCTGTTTGCATTATTAGGGGCGTGGCCTCTGCGACTGACATGTGGATGGTGACACAGGTGGCTGTAGCTACTAACTTCACCTGAGCTGGACCCGTGGGCCGTGTTTGTGCTGTTGGAGCCTTTTAATGACATCATTTGACCAATAACATGGCTGCTGTGAGGTCACTACTGTACTAACAGAGCATCAGAAAAGGCGGAGCTTCAGGTTTACTAAACGAAAGCCTAACTAGCACTACTGTGACGCTCCTGTAGAGTCTGCAGAGAGCCAGCAGGTGGCGTGTGTGCTCCAGGAAACAGGTTGCAGCAGCAGTAACCCAGACTCAAACACGGGAGACACTGAAACACAAACACTCTGGAGAGGTCAAAGGTCGAGCAGTCTTACTGTGGCACGGAGGAGGACGGTCGCTCCATGATCCATCGGCCCGGCAGTCGATCTGATAGTGATCCAGGTGACCTCCGTCCTGAGCAGAGACAGCGCAGCCAGGTTAGCAACAAGCAGCATCACTGCAGACCATGTGACCTGCACAGCTGATCTACACCTGTGGCGCATAGCTCGGACGCACGCCGCGTTCGCGCTCTGCGTGACCGATCCGTTTGACAGTTCAATCTGTCAAACGGACGCCAGTGCGCTGGCCCATTCCTTCACGTGCGCAGCGCCGCTGTTTTTGAAACAAACTAAACATCATTTGGGTTGACCAAACTCAGCTGATGTGACACGCCCCCTACCTTCAGCAGGTGGTATCCAGGCTCACAGGTGAACAGGATGTGGTCTTTAAAGAAGTATTCTGATTGGAAGGGGTTCATCAGGGCGTTGGGCGGAGTATTGGGCACGGGACATTGACTTCCTGTCAGGAGACAATAAAAGCTATAACTCCCAGCTGTGTGTCTGTTTGCAGCACCTGGACATGGACTCACCTGTAGCCGTGTAGCCGAGCCTCCAGCCGAGGTTTTCTCCAGAGCTATCGCTGTGGAACACGATGGAGGCCACGTTGCTGTCGGTCTGAATGACTCCTGGAGATCGATCGCCGCAGAACGGACCGAACACAGCACTTCCTGCTTTAATCTGACAGGAAAACAGCTGATTAACAGCTCCAACACGTCACCCGAGTGTGTGTCTGTGTGTGTGTTTTCTTCACCTTAATGTAGTCATAGGGACAGCTGACGTCAGGGTGATCCTCCACATCAAAGTGTGAGTCAAACTGGAGGCGGAGCCTGAAGCCATCCTCCACCTCGATGCGGTACAAGCACTCGCAGCTCTTTGGGTACGGAGCAGGGAAGTCAATGCTGCTCAGAACTCCGGAGCGTTCCCTGAACACATCGCTGCTGCACTCCACTGAACAGAATAGAATTCAACTTTACTGTGATTGCACACGTCACAAGTGCAAGACAACAGAAATGCAGTTTGCATCCATCCAGAAAGTGCTTTGGCAATAATATTGATATATTACAAAATATGGATCTATTATAGGTATGTTACAATGTACACGGTATGAAGGCATGTTATGAATATGCTATAAGTATGTACTGGCTGCAGTGAGTGTACAAGCTATGAACAGGATATAAATATGGTTAAAATATGAAAACTATTTGAGATTGTAGAGATACAATTGCTACTATTAATAAACAGTTGTAGAACTATAATTATTTTATTGTACAGAATGATTGTCTATACATCATTTACAGTAGTGCATTTTAGCACACACACACACACACACACACACACACACACACACACACACACACACACACACACACACACACAGAAAAGCAGAGTCAAAAACTGAGTTTATATATTTGCTCTCTGAGGATCTGCAGGCTTCCTGAAGGACACTCAGAGCTCTTCCCACACTGATGTTCGGCTCTCACAGGCTTGTGTGTTTCTATCCAGCTGTGCTTTAATGCACAGCTTTGTGTTTGCACTGTTGTCGTGCTGATAGTCAGATGTTTCCAGATGTTCCTGAACGATCACAGTGGATTAAATACTCATTTGTATATCTGCGTTTTGTATCATATTTGTTGCATCCATGTTTGGGAGGGGAAAAAATATGAGACATTAAAGGGGCGTGGCTAACCAGAAGCAAAGAAAAGAGGTGAGACTCAAGACTTTTGCACACTCAGTGTGTTGTGTTATAATGGTTCTGTAATCAGTCAGAGGTCACCGAGAGGTCGTCGCTCTGTAGCAAACCCTCAGACGTGAACACGCACAGGCAGAACTCAGACAGAGCCTGCCTCCCCCACACAGAAACACGCAAATATTTACCACCGATCAGGCGCCACTATCAGTCACAGCGGGGTCACGGTCCACAGCGCTGATCTGTCAGGACACGTGAGGACCCACACATTCCTCCCCCACCTGTGGTTCATGTGGGGCTCATATCTTTGGAAAGCAGAGCCCCGCAGCGCACGCTACTGTACTTGTGGATGAACGCGAGCAATCAGCTGTGGGTGCTGTGGATTATGACACCCGAGCCGATGTCTGCGCTCACCTCTGCAGGTGTGGTTGTCAGAGTGCAGCCGGTAACCATAGCGACAGGAGCAGTAGTATCCTCCGATGTAGTTGTGGCAGAAATGATCGCAGAGCGCGTCCTCGCCACTCCGCTCGCTGCACTCGTCTATGTCTAGAGGGGCGGGGCCAGAGGCGGGACCAGAGGAGACAGGAAACAAGCATCAGATGAGAAACGCAAACAAACTGCGCCTTTTTGTCAGGTGACCTCTGAAACTGAGTCGCACTGAAACAGGAAGTCCGCAGACTCGCTCACTGCTCGTCAGAGTTCTGCTCGGTCCCACCTTCAGACCAGCACCGAGCAGAACTCCGATGAACACCTGAAGGTCCAAACTCCGGCTCCAGAGGAGACGTCATGGCGAGAGACCGAACCCGTCTGCTCGGGCGGGCTGGGTCTGGTTCTTACCCACGGCGCTGTAGTGAGCCACGAACCCGGAGAACCGCTCCTCGTCGGAGAAGTCAGAGGAGAAGAGGAGGCTGAGGGAGTTTCTGGGGGAAGTGAGGGCCTGCTGAGCCGGCACCGCCTCCGTGTCCGTCTGCTCCTTCCCACAGAACAGCGCCAGCACCTCCCCCTCAGCCTCCACCTGCAGACAGAGAACCATAGTTTGTGACATCACTGTGGCGCGCAAACACACACACACACACACCAAAAACTGGCATCCTGTGTCTCACCTTGACGTAGTCGTACTCGCACAGGTAAGACGGCTCCAGGTCGAAGTGGCTGAAGTAGAGCTTGATCTGGAAGCCGTCAGGAACGCTGACGTTCCAGCGCAGCTGCATGTCCCGGGGATACGGCTCCGGGAAGTTTGGTGAGCACAGGCTGCCGTACATCCCCGACAGCGACAGCTGCTGAGCACCGAGTCCGAGCGAGAAGAGCAGCGAGATGAGGATGAGTCTGAGAGGAAGCAAAGCGACACTCGTCAGGACGTCACAGAGGTCCGGCCCCCTCCTCATCAGAGGCCTGGGACCAGGCCCGCACGCATCCTTCTGCGAACGTTACACGCACACCAGCCTGTTCCTATTGCACATGCTCAGTGAAAGCCTGCTCCCACCCAGCACCATCAGTAAACGCCCTTTTTCTTTGAAAGTAAAATCTCAGCCCACATAAATATATCAACAGCAGTGATCACAAAACGGTGTATAACTGAAGACACTAGTGAGATCTTTAACCAGGTCTTCCCATTAACACCTGACCTGTCCAGAGGGTCAGTCAATGAGCTCGTCAATAGCTTCAATGCTAACATGTTAAATGT
>NW_005189440.1:0-2588 GCF_000239375.1 Pundamilia nyererei
TAGCTAGGTATAGAGAGAAATAAGTTAGTTAATTAGTGGAGAAATAAGTTGGAGGATTTTGTCTGTTTCTTTTTTGATTCTTGTCCAGAATCCTTGGATTAATGGACAATCCCAAAATGTATGTGAATAATCTCCTGTTTTCCCACATTTTCACCAACATAGTTCTATATCAGGTTCTTTATAATATGAGGAGATAACAAGAGCTGTATTAAAAATCTGAATTAAAATTTCCAGTCTAATTCTATAAACAGTTGACTGTTTATTCCTTTGCGACAGCTTTTACAGAGCTCTTCCCACACATACATCATCAGTAATTTTAACATTTAAGTTTAGTTTCCATTTCTCCTTAATACATCCCTATTTTAGCAGCATTTATTTATAAGCTATTTGCATACATATCCATCTAAGTCTTTAGAGGGGAGTTGGAACTGTTTCTGAAGCTGGTTAACTGACTCGAGCTCTGTTCCATTAAATACTTGATATATAGTATGAAGGCCTGGATTGGCCCACGTCTTAAAGCCACTGTCCCACACAGAAGGCTGGAATTCTAGATTGCCTCTCACTGGTACGGCCTTTGAAACAGATAAATGACTACAGATGCTTGTTTTCCACATCTTCAGAGTATGTTTTATCCAATCATGAATGCAAAGTTGGGTTTTTGACCAACTTTGCATTCATGAGAGGTAGTGTTAATAAGACATGTTCTTAGCTGTACTTTCTTCTATCTGGATCAAGATTTCTGGTCATTTCTAAGTTCGGCATCCCCAGGCAGAGTGCCAAGTCTTATTCTGCATCTCTTTTTCTGCCAAATGAATGTGGAGATTTGTGTATTTAGTATATCAAAGGTGGACAGAGGGACTCTTAAAGGTAATGTTTGGAATAGAAACAAAAGACAAAGAAGGTTCATCCTCACCACTTTGGCTGCTCCAAGTAAAGGGTCAGAATATCCCATTGTGTTATGTCTTTCTTTATTTGTCAAATGAGCTTATTATAACTGGCTTAAAAAAATCGCTGGGATGTTGCTGTGGGCCCACTCTTCTTTGAAAAATAGCTTTAATTCGAACACATCATTCATTTTCAGCATGAATGGCCCGTTTAAGGTCACGTCAAAGAAGCTCGGTCCAGACTTTGACTGACCAAACCTTCATTTTGCTTATTTGCTGCTGTGTTTCACATTGGTCTTTCACACAGGGCAGCTAGGTTTGGATAACTTTCCCCCTTAATTAATCATGATTTCAAAACTTCTGTATTTACTCGCATCATCTTTGTCTAAAATGACAATCTGTATGCTCGAGCTAGCACCACTCCTGTGCCAGAGGCAGTTCCCAGCATTTGGTCTCTGGCACAGGCTCAGGTGCCTGACAGGTGTACCCATCTGTCAGTAGAGAATGGCGGGGGAGGGGCAGCAGCACATTGCGTTATTGGTTACTCTGTTGGCCCTCTGCCTCCATCCTTCAAGTATTGACTTTCCTTTGATATGAACCTAATGTCAACAGGTTTTGTCTGAGGGAACATTTGGAATGAACACTCACTGAATTAAGACATGAAACCAGCTCTCCTCTCTGAGTCCCTGAATACTAGCAGATCTTGGGAAGCCAAACCTCTCTGATGTATGTAGTATATCATGATCCATAAAGATTATATAGACATATTCATTTTCCTTGTTTCAAATAATACGAACCAATAAAAAACAATTAACCAGTATGATTGATGCTGAGTCTTCCCTCGGACTGGGGTTGTTGAACTTCAGGACACACATGGACACAATAAGTAGGAGGGAAGCTAGACAGGAATTTGAAACTTATTTTCCATAATAAACCAGAAAGATGTAGGTTAAAAAACACACATATAAGATAGAAGGAAACATGATGCATGAGGAAAAACGACATGGATTTACAGTAAAGTCAAAACACAGTGAGGACCCAGAGCAACAACACAAGCTGGCATCTGTCTCACTCCATAGATGAAAAGCGCTGTCATGCCGCTTCACATCACTTATGAATTCATCAACAAAGAAGAAAGCATTTGCAGACACTGAGAATAAAAATGCTAACACCACCATCATCCAGCTGCAGACTCCAGGACAATGTGTCTGCAGAGCCCTCATCGCTCCTCTGTTTATCTGGGCGTCACATCAGGAGGGAGTGATGAGCTATAATCATGTTCTGCTTTGAAGCTTGAGCTGTCTGTCTGAGGAGACTGTAGGCAGAGCTGTGCTCTCTGGGCTGAAAACATTTTTCATTGACAAGGGAAATAAAACCCCGCAACAGATTTCAGACCTTTCCAGAGTGTATATCCTCCTTTCACACTGTGGTAACTGGCATGGGTTCCAACCCCCCTGAATTGGATAAGTATAAGAACATGGATGGATGGATAGAATTCAAAGAAAAAACAGAAAAAGTTTTATCAACAGGTCATGAGTGCGGTGCTCTGAACGGATAATTGGAGGTGAGCTTCCCTCCCTCCAAGACATCTACAGGAAGCGCTGCCTGAGGAAAGCGGGGAGGATCATCAAGGACTCCAGTCCCCCCAGCCATAAACTGTTCAGACTGCTTCCATCAGGAAGGAGGTTCTGCAGCATCCGGTCC
>NW_005189440.1:2748-7277 GCF_000239375.1 Pundamilia nyererei
TTTGTAAAAATGTGTATACACACACACACACACACACACACACACACGTAGAAAAACATTTAGTATACACATCCAGAAATGCATATACTATTATATATTGTACATATATTTATTAGTTTCAGATGTAGCCATTCTTGTATTTTGCTTGTTTACATTATTGTATTTTGTTGCTTGTGAAGCTCGCACACAAGAATTTCATTCACATGTACTGTACCAATGTACCTGCACATGTGATGTGACAATAAAAGTGATTTGATTTGATTTGATTTGATTTGATGAGAGGAGTTTTGTAAACTGGCTCATTTCTGACTAAAGACTGTGCAAAGAGCTCCATTTAAACTACCCCAGTGGTATTGCTCTGTGGCTCTTTTCTTATCCCTATAAAACTGCTCAGAGTGTGCACGCTTCGTTTTGTGTAACTGTTTTTAAATCACTGTAGGAACCACATAAGCTAGTGCAATAATTTTTTTTGCATATGAAACAGGAGGAGTTGTACTTACATCTTCCATCAGCTTGTCCTAAGTGACGGTTTCCTTCCACATATAGCTTTGCAAAAATTGCATAAAAAGCACTTCCATCCATCCATCTTCTTCTGCTTTATCTGGGGGGGTCGTGGGGTCAGCAGCCTAAGCAGTGAAGCCCAGACCTCCCTCTACCCAGCCACCTCTTCCAGCTTATCCGGGGAAACACCAAAGCATTCCCAGGCCAGCCGAGAGATATAATCTCTCCAGCGTGTCCTGGGTCTTCCCCGGAGCCTCCGCCTGGGGGAAAATGCCCAGAACACCTGACCTTGTAGCAACAAAAACATAATATTCCAGGAACACGCCTTGCTGATCCGATCAACTGTTTGTAACATTTCCTACATTGGAATAGACGTCAGCGCGAACTATCTCATGTCCGCCATTACCTGCCCAAAACTGGAAATGACGTCATTTTTGCGGAAAATGTAGTTTTTTGCCTCCAGGGCCTCATTAGTTTAAAAGTTATGTTTGACTTTATGCTTTTCTGTATCGCTTCTGGGATGCCTAGAACTCAAATTGCTCTGCTGGAAAAAAGACATGTTTGCTGGGTATATGTGCTGTTCAGTTGTGCATATCGCAGTTGTGATCAATGACCTTTCACACCGCAGATTTTCCTCAGATAGTTCAGGTTTATTCCCACAGTTGTTGAGTTTTACTGGGAACTTATCTGACCAGCATCATTTTAAACATATAGAATCTTTTTTGACAGCATCAGAGCCGATACACTTGCGTCAGATGTCAACAATCGAATTGCCCCAAAATTTTACAATACTTTTTAAAAAAAAAGGTAAATATGAACCTTCTCCCTGTCTCATTAGCTGTCATCCATAGTGATGTTGTTGGTAATGGCAGTTTTACTGATGTTCAACCCAAGACAACTCTGCGTCTGCATGTTTGTGTTAAAGTGTGAACATCAAACTATATGCCAGTTTTTAAATTGTGTTAATAGGCCATGTAAAACCAGAGTTAAGATTAAAAACTATGTGCAATTTTTTTTCCTGAATTGTTCCTATTGGTGGAAAAATATACCATACCCATCCAATCAAAACATTGCCATTGTTGTTCATCAAGAGACTTGTCAAAGCACATATGAAGACCAACCTCCCCCTGCTCATTGGATCTGCTGCAGTTTGCATACCTGCTGAACAAGTCGACCAAGGATGCGATTTCCACTGCTCTTCACTCTTCCTCTCCCACCTGGACAATAAAGATGCTTATGTCAATGCTGTCCATGCCGTTCATAGACAGCAGCTCAGCATTAAACACCATTATCCCCCCCAAAGCTGTTTGACGAACTCAAGGAGTTAGGGGTTGCCCCCGTCCTGCCACCCTCATCACGTTCTACAGGGGCACCACAGAGAGCTTCAATGGTCAATGGTAACTTTATTGTCCATAATGGGGAATTGGTTTGCAGTATGTCCATAAAGAACAAACAGACAACCAAACACATCACATACACACACACGAATAATATAAGCCTTTTATCATCAAAAAAGTGCAATGTGCAACGGCAACAACACTCATGGTTTAGTGTTATTAGCTATGATAATAGCAGTAGGTACAAAAGACAGTCTATGTCTCTTTGTCTTCACTGCAGGCATTTTATAATGATGATCAAGGAGTTGAAAGTCATTAAAGAGAGAATGATCTGAACACAACAAGACAGAGGTTGCCTTCCTCAGCACCTGCCTATTATAAAAGTCCACAAGCTGGACCTATCAACTAAAAGATGTGGCTGGATAGTATTAAAAGCTAAAGAAAAATCAATAAATAAGAGCCGAGCATGAGCTTTGGCGCCATCAAGATGGCAATAGAGGAAGTTCAACAGAGTGACCACTGCATCATCAACACCTCTACGAGGCCTGTAGGCAAATTGTAGTGGATCTATAAGCTTCTCTACTTGCTGCAGGATCTCCTTCCTCACAAGTTTTTCAAAGGACTTCATCACTAAGGATGTTAGAGCGACAGGCCTAAAATCATTTAATGATGTAGGTTTTGTGATCTTAGCAACTGGAGAAATAATTGATTTTTTCCATACCTCCAAGTGATAAAAGAAAAACGTAATAAAAAAAAACACTGCGTAATTGCTCAGCACATGTTCTAAGCACCTGGCCACATATATTATCCGGACCTGAACTCTTATTAATCTTAGTTTTATTTGGGCTTTTTTTTCCTTTCTGATCTGATCTCCTTCCTAATTTCTCTAACTTTCAAGATATTCCCTTCAATAAAAGCTTTTTTCCTTTCATGAATCAGCCTCATAAGAGCTTTAGAAAACAATGGTTTGTTATTAGGGAAAAAATGCACAACCTTTGAAGGGATAATCATGTCTTTGCAAAAGGAGATGTAGCTGCAGCAACGTCAGTGAGTTCATTAATGTCTTTAAATGATTCTATTAACACTGACCAGTCTATACAGTCAAGGCAGCTCTGCAGGGCTAAAAAGGCGTTCTGACCAGCTGCATATGTGTGTGGTTCAGAAACTGCAATGTTGGCCATCTCAGCCAGTTATAACGGATTAAAGTAGCTGCCTAAATCATCGTAACATCTCTCCGTCTGCTCTAGGACATCTTCCACAAGCACTGCATCAGCAAGGCCTCCTGCATCGTGCTTCACCCCTTGCATGGACTTTTTTCTCTCCTTCCATGTGGCAGACGCTATCGCAGCATCGGGGCCCAATCCTCCAGACTGCAGATAGCTTTTCAGACAAGCCATCAGACTCTTGAACTCATTACCTGCTCTCCCACTCCCCCTCACCACACATACCCACACAGACTGTTAACATATTTAGATTGTTAAAATACATTCACAAATGTATCATGATCTCACAAATATCTGTCCGTTATTTGAAAGATTGAACTGTTGAATTCAAATGTAATGCTATGGAAAAGTATATAACATGATCCCTATAAGCTTGTGTTACATCACATAAGTATTATTATCATTGCTAGTTAGGTCGTTCTTGGCTCAAGAGTTGTGATCAGAAGATTACCGGTTCGCGCCCTGCTCGGACACTCTCCGTCGTTGTGTCCGTGGTCATGACTCTTCACCTACCGCCTACTATCGATGGCCAAAGGGGCCGATGGTGCGATATGGCAGCCTCACCTCTGTCAGTCTGTCCCAGGGCATGCAATCAATTGTTAACTGTATATTTCTGTACATTTACGTATTATGATTCATATTTCCACATTCAGTGACCTTGTTTATAGGTAATTTCATTGTTTGATCACGTAAAAATGTTCCTAATTTAATGTCTAAAAGCACTTGGAAAAGGCAGAATCCCATGTCAAATTAGCGCAACAAACTGTATTTTCATTACTGAAAATGACCGTATTTTTATGAGGAAGTTATTTTCTGTTATTTTACGGTCGTATTTTGGAGCCCCAGCTGCCGGAATATTACCATTGTTTTAGGATGTTTTTTTTTAACAGTGTATGTAAACATAACAATTAATACTTAAATATTTTATATTTCAAGATTGCAGTGGGGAAGGAGAAGAATTATGGAAGGAGCAATTAATCGGAAGAACTGTTGATTTTGACCAGTTAATTGAATAATTTGAGACGCTTGAGAAAGAATTTATCAATGCAATTACCCCAGAGAGATTGGTTTGTGAGTTTTGGGGAAAAAGTAACACATCATCCGCGTAAAGGCTGATTTTATGTTCTACATTCTTACATTTTATGCCCTTAATTGTTGTAGCCTGTCTAATTGCTGCTGCTAGTGGCTCAATAAAAATAGCAAACAGTGAAGGGGAGAGTGGGCATCCCTGTCTGATGCCCCTCAGGAGAGAGAAGCTGGAGGATGTTTGGTCATTTGTTCTGACACAAGCTGTTGGGGAGTTATATAATATTTTTAACCAGTTCATGAAAGAGGATCCAAATCAAACCAAATTTATGTAAAGTTGCAAATAGAAATTTCCAGTTAACTCTGTCAAATGCTTTTTCCGCATCTAAAGAAAATATTATGGTTTCAATGTTTTTACTGCATGAGTAGTCTATTAAATTAA
>NW_005189441.1:0-2307 GCF_000239375.1 Pundamilia nyererei
TAAACTCCATATTGAGCTCTATTGACAACTTCAGGGTTTTGCCGCCACCTTGTGGTGACACAGCTACAGGAGGCCTTAAAGTAGATCATGCGCTGAGGTCAGAGGTCACAGAACATCCAGCAGAACAGATGGACTAATGAGCTAAAAGTGTAACATGTTCCAGCTCTCTGAAATCAGACTGTCATCAGTGTTTGAGTTTCTCTTAAAGTCTTAAACCATCAGCTTGTTTTTCATTATCATGATTATTAATATTATCATTATGTAAATGTAAACACAGTCATATATATGTATATATAGATAGTCATTATAAATATGTTATATGTTACTTACAAAGCCAAACAACACAGGATATTCACGACGGTGTCTCTGGGAAACTGCATCCTTTAAACTGTGAGCTGCTCTCAGCAGGAATATGTCCGTGCAGGCTGAGCAGCAGTTTGTCTCCTGTAGCTGTCAGAGCACTGAATGACACGCACTCACCTCCAGTTCAGCCTGATGAGGACAGTGCAAAGGACGACTGTGCTGTTCCTCATTTTTTAAATATAATTCTTTTGTAATCATAGTTAAACGTTTTCACTTGACGACTGCACCTAATTCCTTTGTACTTGTTACAGTGAGGTTGAAGATGTTCTGATCCTGATGTCTCTCCAACCAAAACGGTTTATTCTTCCTTCACTCGCTCCCACAAATCATCAAACATCTTTGTTATTGTTGAATTACTTTTGTCGAGTCCCTTCAGGTTTATCCAGTAGTTTGCTGTGACTTGCCTCCGAAGCCATAGTGACATTTCCCCAACCTTCTCCTGGTGTTGTCTTCTAGACAATTTTAAAGACCTACATATCCACAAACAGGGATTTCCCTGTCTGGTCCCAGAGGTTTGACGTGTTCAGTGAATTTGAATCTTAAGGGTTCGGTTTGTTGTTCTTTTTATCAGTTGAGAAATATCAGCAAATTCTTTCCTGCTGTGTCAGAATCTGAGACGTGATGGCTGTTCAGCCCAACTGGACTACTGCCACTCTTCACAGCATGTAAAATGCTTTCCACGTGGAAAACCTCAGCAGAGAGAGTTTTCCTCATTAAGCTTTTGTTTCTACAGACAAAGAAGAAAGTCTGTTGTGATCCTGTCTCTTCTGAACCCACTTTCATACTCAGCTCTCAGACCTATCAGGCCAATCAGTGACAGCTTTATAACTTTATAATTTTAATCATAACTTCAACTACAGTACAGTAACTCTGCCATTACTTCCTTCCTGTTTTGCCCTCTTTAATTCACCATGGTAAAGGGGACGTGCACGTCATTTTCACTGCTCTCCTTTTCTTCCTGCCTCGCTTTCATTCTTCTATTTAGAACCAAATCTCCATAAAAGTTGTGACTTTCTTTAAATTGGAACAAAATGAAAACTAAAAGACTAAAATCACACGAGACAACATTTCTTATACAACAGAACATAAATAGCACAACATGTTAAAACTGAGAAATTATACAACTTCATCCACTAAATGAGCTCATTTCAAATTTGATTTCTGCTACATTTCAAATAAAAGTTGGAACAGGTGAAAGTTCAAAAGGATTCAGCTGGAAGATTTTCTAGCAAGTAATTAAATTACCTGACTTCAAGTCTGTAACATGATTGGCTGAAACAAAAAAGGTGGCTTACAGAGGAAGACAAGTAAGAAGATTGTTTTTGACGTGTTGTCCTCAAAGACAGATTGCAACAGCTTTGCAACTCTTCTCATCTACACTGTACACCTGCATCAAAGTTTCTAGCACATTACTAAATCTGCCCAGGAATACTCCCACTTCCACGACGGCCACTGTCGCAGTTCAACCTGTTTACCACAGACGGGCCATCAGATAGTTTGGGTTTAAACGCATTTCTAATGCTGATGATGCTGCAGACTGGTGCAGCCTCCCACAGTGCTGATGTGTATGCTCACAGAACTGCTTCTGTATTTCCACTAAGAAGATGTTCGTTTCTTGCTACAGGCAGTTAAGGGCTCGATATTTTATATTTGTGAAGTTTCTAAAAGTCAAGTACAATACAGAAACAAACAGAACTAATGCAAACCCTAAATTCATTTCAATATAGCTCATTATCTTTACTTACAGAGCTTTGGCACTTTTTAAACAAGTCTTCGCTTTTTCTATGGATAACTTTTTAAAAAGGAGGAAAAAAGATTCATGTTTCATTCCTTTTTAAAATCTTTTGCTGCCCTTTGCAGGACAAGTTTAGGAAGCCAGGAAGTGCCAGGAAGCGTGATACACACACACACACACACACACACACACACACACACACACACACA
>NW_005189441.1:2333-7274 GCF_000239375.1 Pundamilia nyererei
ACCCAACTTCCCGATCGTACATCATCAGTGGACCTCAAGGGACAATCAGAATCACAATCTCGGGCCAATCCCACAAAGAGACTCAAACCGACGCCCCACGTACACCAGGTGTAGTTCGAACCAGGTCTGGTAGGGAAGTGATTAAACCAAAAAGACTTGGTCTGTGAAGCTAATTGTTTGAAGAAAAAAAAGAGTTCATATTTCAAAATGCTAAGTTTTGTTTTTGAGAATAGCATGTTTAACCTCCTAGGACCTGGCGTCCATATATGTGGACATCACATTTTGGCTTATTTAGACCAAAATACTCAATTTTGCTCTACAAGGGCCTGATATCCACTTACAAGGACGTTATACTGACACTGTTCTATCAAATGTTTAAACAAATATCCTCATATGTGTCTCTCATTTTTCTTAGAAAAAAAAATCAGGTAAAAAAAAAAATCTGGTAATTCTTTGTTTTTACATTCATCAGGACCCAATCAGCCCAAATATCAAAGAGAAATTAAAAATGCTGCTGTGGTAGAGTCTTAGGAGGTTAAAAGGACAAGAATGTTCAACTTGTTTTAAGAGTGTAAAAGAAGTTGTTTATGAAAATACCAAAGTTTATGTTTCCTGACAAGCCGGGGTCTGTACTGGGGAAAAATATTATGCAGCTACGTTTTTTCTTTGAAGAGCAAAAGAATGTACCAACCTAACTTCAGTAAGGGGGATGTGGTGTTAAAGTTTTTATTGCTCCAAGTTATCGCTTGAGCAGGAGTTTTTTATTCAAGAGCCCAACACAACACAAACTACAAGTTTGCTGCCACCAGGGGGCACCCTGTGAACAGGGATGAGGTTAAGTGCAGTCCGGTCTTTCTTCATAAATGCAGTAGCGGAAGATACTTCTGAGAAAACAGAGTTAGAGCTTCATTTATTGAACAGAGTAGCCGAATCCCCTCTTTTGTTCATTTGCAGAACCAGTGAACATCTTATCGTGGGTATTTTCACGATGGGCTGCCATCCATATAGACATCATTTCATTGCTCATAGCGATGCTCACCTGATTTCCAGGATTTGCTATAAATAACTTTTTGGCCTAAAATATTTGAAACATGTCAAATGTATCCCTCGAGTATGATATCGAGTCATCTTGAGCCTCAATCAACACTCATGCTCTTACTCTCACCAACATAAACGCCACCCGTCGTGTCTCTCTCTTTCACGTTCCTCTCGTTCCTGCGTGCTTGGTAACAAGTGCATGAAAGAAACGTGACGAGAGAGAGACGAGGCGTGGTGTCATAAGTGACAGCGCGTCCTAGCATTCCCTCCCTCCTCCTGTGGCCGTGGTAGAGCTCCGTCTTCACTCTGAGCGGCAGTCACGGTGCGCAGACGTGCTGATACATTATGGGTGGCAGAGGAATACCTTTATGGATCGCAACTCTCGCATGTGAGTAGTTTATTCAGCTTTTACTGCGTTATTGTTGTGCCTTTGGTTTGACTAAAGAGGAACTTTTGCACCGGGACTCCGAGGTCCGCTTGTCACGGTCCTTATCTCGAAATCCCCAGGAGGTACCGTGCGTACCGGGAAACTGGTTGGCAAAGAAAGCCTTTTTGTATTAAACCACAAACTCGCTGCGCTGGTACTGTAGAAAGGGGAAATGTTAGATGTAGGAGCTCAGCAGGCTCTTAGCCACCGACAGCAGGTTCAGAGCCCGTTAAGGGTAAGGTACCTGCCGCACCTTCACTTGAATTCGCCTTTGAGTCACGTGTGCGGCTTGCGCTGGCTGTAAAGCAGAAGCTTGAGCTCAGCGGATGTTTTGGCAAACACATTAAAGTTTAAAATGTCATTAAATCCCAAACTGTCCAGAGGTTCATGAACAAAGCTCAGCTTTAAACCAGCGTCTGTTCGAAGTTGCTCCAAACCCCGTGTTTCTTCTCATTATCCGTTTGTCAGCGTGTTCACGCGTGACGGATGTTTCAGCTTGGTTGGGACTCTTGCGCTGTTGGAGAGCTTTTCACAAACACTGAACATACCGGGGTCAGTGCAGTCGGGTCTCCAGTGGAAGTGAATCCAAGCGAAAGATAACGTTTGCTGCATTGACTCGAGCCCACCGTTTTTGCCTTTTGTTTGTTACCCTCACCAGCAGTGAGCTCATCGATTATTATTTTTTCCAGTTCAGACTCTGTACTCCCCCTCCCCCCAAAACTGCTGTACATCTCCACCTGTCGCACACAGGCTCCACCCACTGTCACTCACTGACAGGTACTCTACCGGTCACTGCGTTGAAAGCACAGATGCTCAGATTATCTGCAGTAATGATAAATTATACTTTTTGGACCAGTGAAGTGAAATTAAATAATGTCCTACAGCACACCTGATGAGCTCTCACACCACACTAGTGCACCGCAGCACAGCAGTGGAAAACCGCTTTAATATGCAGATAATAATCTGCATATTAATAATAATAATAATCCTGTGACCTCCCCTCATCTTCTCCTTCCTCTCTTTCCTTTCAGTTCTCACTCTTCTGAGAGACGTAATGAGTCAGAATATCCAGAATCTGATGGTGAGGCCTGGAGACTCGGTCACTCTACAGACCGGACTCACTGGGCTCAATGGTGACGATATCGTCTGGATTTATGGTTCTGACCAGACACTCCTCCTCTGTGATGGGGGAGAAATCACCAGCGTCCCAGACGAATATGCTGGACGTCTCCAGCTTAACCAGTCGTCTGGCTGCCTTACTATTTCCAACATCAGGAAGAGCGCCGTTTACAGAGGGGAGATGTACAAAGATGAGATGCACACTTTTAATTATAATGTGACTGTTGTGGGTGAGTGTTAGAATCCGCTGTGTTACGCCACATACGGCTCTTTGTGCGCCACTCGATGTGCCAGCTGCTAACTTTGCCTCCTGCTCTGTTGTTTCAGAGGCTGGAGCTCCCTTTAACTCTGCTGCTGACCCCGGGAGCCTCTGGGGGCTCGTCGTAGCTGCCGCTGTCTGCTGTGTGCTGGTCGGCAGCTGAAGGTCAGTAGGAGGAAGTCACCTGCTGGAGCTGTGACGCATATAATGAAGCTCAGAGGGATATTTAGTCTGGTTTAAGCAGCTGAAAACGGAAGAAACGACTTCATCAGAAACGAATGAAAGGAAGCTGCACGTCTATAAGACAGTTACATATGAAGTGTTTCTCATTAGGGAGCTTTGAGCAAACTTTAAAGACTCACAGTTAAAAATGATCCAAATAACCAGAATAATCTGACACCGGGCTGCTGTGCAGACACAATTCTTCACATTCGAATCAAAGCCGAGTCGGCACTTTTTAACGGCTTCTTTTTAAACCCAGTGCAGTGGTGCAAAAAGGCAAAAGGAGCAAACCTACAGTTACAGCTGACTGAGCGTGGCACAGATCTCTCTGTGAAATCAAAATGTTTTCTTTTTGTTCCCACAGTGACCTCTGATGTCTGCAAACCTCTGGGCCAAAGATCACCTCAGCCTCCCTCACATCTCACCAAAGTCCTGCTGAGGCCAGATGAAGGAGCCAATAAGGAGAAATGTGTTTGTACTCCGCAGTTCAAATCATTCCCACGTTTGACTGACGGTGCTGATATGCTACTGACCATGACACTAGCAAATGAACTTATGTGATATTATTGGACTGATTGAAAGAACATTTCTCACTGAATGCTGTGAGTTTGTGCAGAGTTTGTGAAATGTGCCCTGATCTGAGCTTTAAACTCATCAACTTTCATATGGAGTGTGCACACCTGTCTGAAGGTACACAGGTGGAGAAATGTTGTCTTCTTCAATCCAGCAATAAATTTTATGCAATCTAAACCTGTCTGTGATTATTATTTGTTGGTCTGCGGCTGTGAAACAGTTCACCTACTGAACCCCAAACAGGACAGAAATCCAGTTCTCCCAGCAGACCCATTAACAGAAGATCAGTAGTGTTTAAGGATGTTTAAGGGTGAGAGCAGGAGAGGAGGGCGGGGCTAAAAGAGACCCTGTTGGTGGAAGACGTGAGTCAGACCAGCATCAGAGAGTATCAGAGGAACAAAGGGGCCCATTCCCCCTCACAGTTTCCTGTGTGTGTTTGTGTAAATGCGTCTCAGACTCTTTGTTATCACAATTTTTCGACTTCACTTCAGATCCACAGCTCTAACAGGACAATGATCCCAAATACACAACGATCTCCACACGATATTGAAAGTTTGTGGGCTGCACATAAAAGCCACATCTGTGCGACACCACCAGACTCCACCCAGACCGTGACACTGGCAGTTTCAGGGGAAGGATGAGGAATGTGGGTCCTTGGTCAGGAAAAGCTCTCCGTGTTTTTATGGTCGCAGCTCGTTTTTGATGCTAAATGGATCTCGTTCTTCTTTAAGGTGTTTCAGCCAATCACACACTGACAGCACTGCACCTGGTGATATCAGGGTTCACACTGTAATGCTGCTGGGCGCGAATGAGCACATTTCTCATCATATTTAGGCGTCACATTCAAACAGCGTTTCAGCGAGTCGTCACATATTGCAAATAACCACCAAATACAGAAAAACAGGAAGCACATCACAGGCTCGCCCTCAGCCCCAGGTGTGTGTTGTGTGATCCAGGCTGAAATTTGGCTGCAGATTCCCTCATAAAGACGCTTTGTAGGAAATATTAAAGGTGGAAACATAACACAAGCATGCAGCTGAACTGGGTCAGGTGATATATGGACCCACAAAGCATTTTGACCCATTACTGATCTCACTGAAGCCTCATGTTTGCCATTGTAATCTAAAAACTTGACCATCCTCCTCTTCCTGTTATCTACGTTTCAAGGCAACAACTACAACTGACCTGTTCTCTCTTGTGAGCTGAGTCGTGTCTCAGGAAGAAAAAAGATAATGAAGGTCAGCTTGCTAACATGCTTGTGGTGTTAATATGCCAGTGTGTACAGGTGTAATAACATAACATG
>NW_005189442.1:0-1176 GCF_000239375.1 Pundamilia nyererei
ATCTGTGTGGATCAGCTGCACTTTGACAGAAACTTTTATACCGAGAATATTTCCTACATATTTTAGACATGAAGCAAAAATGTATTTGATTTCTTACATGTTCATGGACGGATGGACGTGTTTAAACTGCTTCAACGTCCCATGTCTTCTATTTAAGTATGTCTGTCTGTGCTGATTTGTCGCCCTCTCGAGGTCAAAACACAAAGTGCATGATGTCAGAGGTCAAAGGTCAGAGCTCCTGTGGGTCTGAGGGCGGCCTCATGCTGGAGAAGGATGAAGGAGTCTGACCTGAGCCAGTGTTTGACATGAACACATCAGCACTGCTATCACTGAGCCTGACAACAGCCGTTAGCATCATTTTAGTGTTTCAGTCATTTAAAAACGCTTCCCGTCACTGTGGAGGTTACTAACCATAACCATTTTAGTCTCTTTGCATCTTTAAATGCAAACCCATCCAGACTGTAGCAGAGCAAAAGAAGGTGGAAGCTGTTCTATGATGTTCATATCAGAGTTCCTGTTTCCAGCTCAGACGTGTTAAACGCTGCTGCTGTGCTACATTTGTCACTTCCTGCTTTCACTACCATCCATGTCAAAGTGCTGATGTCATCTTAACACTTTAACACTACGTCTGACATTTATTCACTGTCATCACAATCACACACAGCTGGATTAGCACCAAGGCAAAGGTCTGAAAAGCTGAAAATCAGCATTTGATTATTATTATTATATATCCTGTTTATGTGGATGCACTTTTCTATCTGTCAGTGCTGAAGAAGACGTCACTGATCACATGACTCTGAGGGATGTTTCCAGTACGTCGCTGAGTCTGAGCCATGAAGATTTAAGGCTCAGCTCTGAAGGCAAAGCAGGTCTGAGGCTGTGTTAGCAAGCTGTACCTAATAAAGTGGCAGCAACGACTCAGTGATCAAAGCCAGCAGGGGGCAGCACAGAGAGGTGATGTCATAGAAGCAGGCCGACATCAGACTGCTCATATTCCACAATCTATACCTGAAATAATCACCAAACACACGCAGAGCAGAAACATGTGGAAACATCTGGAGCTCAGTCTCAGTTTGATCCCTCGGAGGTTTACCTCAGTCCTGCTCCTCTGCTTCCTGTTTACAGCGCACACATCATGCTGTGTACTGAGAGTCATGTGGTCAAAGTGAGGCCCTG
>NW_005189442.1:2451-5215 GCF_000239375.1 Pundamilia nyererei
ACAGATGTGTCAAGCTTTGGACGTAAACACAGGTGGAAAACGAAGCAGCAGTCATGTTTGGAGGCTCACTGAAATCATCCCAGCTGACAGTAGAAAAGTTTGACTTTTAAAAACAGCAAATGTATTTAATGAATCATTTTTAGAACTTAGATAAAGTGTTCATGTCCAAAATCTTTCAAAGCACCAAGTCTATATACAAGCTTTACATGAAATGAAGCAAATGCAAACTCAGCTATCATCTATGCAAATACTTTAAAGTGTTTCCACTACAATCAGTTTCAGTTTTATGCAAGTTAGCATATGACAAATAAAACTGTCACAAAGTCAACATTGCAATTATATGTATTTTCACATTACTTTAAAACTTGATTATTGGGCTTCATTTATGTACTGAACAGTCATTTTCAGAGTAGTTAGTAAATAACAATTAGCTTATGTTGTTCATGAGACCAAAATCATCTCACTTTGGTAATGTAAATATAATATGGCCAATATGAAAGTTATTGTTACATTAATCGTTATTAGTTATTACAGCAGTGAACTTGAACTCTGTCGAATACTGAGCTTCACTAAAGATTCAAGTTTAGTTATTTATATTTCCTATCACCTTAAATCTTCACAGTCTCTGTTACGCCTTTTCCATTAGTACTTACTCGGCTCATCACAGCTCCACTTGGTTCTTATGGTTTAAGTGGAGGAGAGGAAGACAAGAGCGAGTGAGGGAACATGAGGTAGAGCACAGACATGACAGGCGGGGGAAACATGATGGAATAAAACACAAGGAGAGGAAACAAGGCACAAGGACTCACACAACTAAATAAATACAGAGGGCAAAGACACAAGGGAAAATATAATAAACCACACTGGACAGAATAACCAAGGAACCATAGAATACAAGTGAACTCAAAAATAATAGAGAATTATCAAAATTGCATGAAAATTCAAAACACTGCATCAAAATGGGGGACCATGATAGATATAGTGGGATTCGTATTAGATTCTTTATGAGTGTGGGTTGTTGTTATTCAGCCTGGTTCTATGCGCCTGTTTTTAGCTTTAACATGTCTGCACAGCACTGTGTAGGAGTGTTTATTACGAGCACATGAACAAGCTCTTGTTTCACTGTTTACAGAGAGGAAATCTGCTTCCGTGAATCAGCCTGCAGTACAGAAAGGAGTTCCAGCAGAACAGCTCGTTCCTGTGGTCACAGTCAAAGGAATGTGTTGCTAAGCAGCAGTTATTATTCCATGTATGGAGTTGTTGACTTTTCTTTCTGTGACTCCGCCCAGATTTAAGAGTGGACTTTGGATTTTCCTCTTTTTCTGTGACTGTTACACAAATGTGATCCTTCACCATCACTGACTGTTTTCAGATGTTCAGGAGTTTGTCTCATAGCAAAAAATATTACCTTTATCAGGTTCTGGGAAGATATTTTAAATATTCACTAAACTAACTTTTTTATTTTTGTCACAGTTTGAAGTTTAGGATTTATTCTGTTTGTAGTAATATTGACTCCTAATATGCACAGCTCTGCTGCACAAACACAACATATCATTCTTTGATTTCTGCGGTCAAATGTTTCCTTCCAGGAGTGTCACTGTAGGGAATCAAACCTGGTCCTGCAGTTTGTTCCTCCTGACATGTATCTGAGTATAAATGCAGTCTGTGCTCATTAACTGAGGCTGTCCTGCTTCTAAGTTCACCTGCTTTAATTTAAAGGTGACATGAATCCATGTAAAGCTTTCAGTGAGAGTAAACACAGAGAATCAAAGCATCATGAAGAGTCTGAGAAACTGAATCAAGCACATGAACAAAGACTTCCTGACTCTGACTGAACACCTGAAGTCCAGTCTATGAGATGAGCTGTGAAGGTGACTGTGAGCCAGTAAAGACCCACTAAACTCTGCTGTGTTTGAAACAGCTGCAGGGTTTTCAGCCTGAGCTGAATCGAATGAATGAAGCTGTGTGTGAGCTTTAAAAGAAGAAGCCCTGTTAGAGATGCTGCTCACTGACAGGAGAATTCACGTCAAATCAAAGGTTACTGAAGACACAACTCATTATAATGAAGCTTTCATCAAGCTGGGTATTATAGTATCTGGGGTCTTGCCAGTTTGATACAAAGATTCATTAATTCTTAAATCAACAGATTTAATGCAGACTAAACGTATTCTCTGTGTTTTTCTACTTTTAATAGAAAATCTTATGTGCTGCGTTCAATGAGTCCCTCCTCTCTGACTGTTACTGACACTTAGCACAGCCACCAACTGACTGTACTTAACTGCTGTGGGAAAAATAACAGAAAAAAATAGAAACGCAACAAACAAAGTGAATTTTGGGGGGCTGTGATTGTTCCTTAAAAAAAATGAAGAAAATTCAGTCCCTGGTGAGGGAGGCGGGCTCTAGCCCCTAGTGATGGGATTTCTGGCTCTTTTTAGAGAACCGGCTCTTTCGGCTCGGCTCACTAAAAAGAACCGGCTCTTCAGGTTTTGGTTGCTTTAATTAATTTATTATTAACAACAATATAAAATTATGCACAGAATGAATTACTAATGTAAAAAAAACTATTGTTTTATTTATATATGTTTATATATAAATATATGCAGTTGCCCCTAGAGACAAAACACGTACAAACTCCAAAACACATTTCTAGCGTTAACTGAACTTCAAAGCAGAGCTACTAGATCACTTAAATTACACAATTGAAAGCATGTGTGTATTGTTTGTGTATTTATACACAGGCACTCATATATATTCAAATGATTTT
>NW_005189442.1:5235-7655 GCF_000239375.1 Pundamilia nyererei
CAGAGCTACTAGATCACTTAAATTACACAATTGAAAGCATGTGTGTATTGTTTGTGTATTTATACACAGGCACTCATATATATTCAAATGATTTTAAAAATGTTCATTTACCTGTTACTACCACACACCAAATCCGGTCGTTGGTACTTCCTGGCTTGTGTAGCCACCAGGTAACAAAAGCTCAACACTGCCCCCTAGCATCCTGGAGCACTTCTGTTGTGTTTTGTACGTGTTTTGTCCTAGTGACCACTGTAAATATACTTATATTTATTTACTCCACATAAAATGTAATAAATAAATCATATAATACAAAAACCAACTCTTCACATTTCAACTTTTAACCATTTAAATTTTCAGCTTTTTCCTTTTAAACAAATTTAAAGTGAAACAACACAAAACACTGCAAACCACAACACAATTAAATATAAATTATAATATGAAAACAAACAGAAGATGCACATTCTCTGTCATATGGACCTGCATGAATAAACTTTCTGAATCCTTTATCATCTGCAACTGAAAATAGTTGTGGATGATTACTGTACCTTTATATATTACTATACTATACTATACCTTTCTAATGTGACGTTGTTGTCTCTGGCTCTCTTTCTCTGTCTCTGTTCCTGTGCTACTGCGAGTGTAACTACCGCCCCTCCTCCCCTTCCCAGCATAAAGCACAAGGCTCACGTGCGGAGTGAAGCGGAAAAAACGTGCGAGAGAGAGGGTGAGAGAAAGAAAAAAAAACCCACGTCTCCCAATAAGGAGCCGGCTCGCATCGTTCACTTCAAAGAGTCAGATCTAAGAGCCGTTTCGTTCGTGACCGACACATCACTAGTGGCCCCTCAGGCCCACCCACAAACGACTCTGGGTTTTTCCTTCTTTCCCAAACTTTTTCTCTCCTGATCTTTGTGTCTTTCCTGAAGCTGATCGTCTCCATGTGAAAGTAAGTGAGGCAGTGTCTAAAGTTTTCCTGACTCACATCAGCTGTATTCAGCATTAGTTCTTCTGTGAAACAGCAGCAGAGTTACCTGATGGTCAGCAGCTGACACATTGAATGCGGAATGAAGTCGTCCAGAGAGCCGCTCCAGAGACTCTGAGCTCTGGTCTTTATACTCAGAGAGAGAGGTCACAGTTGGTTTCATAAGCTGTGTCCCAATCCAGCGACCGCACGCTCTGGAGTACGCGCAGTTCGCGTACTAGGTACAGCGCGTACTAGGAAGTACGAGAAGTGCGGATGCGACAGCAGAGTGAAGCTGACCCCCCACCCACTTGAAACGTAAAGGCAAATAGGCGGAGCGGTTAGTGCTACTTTATTTTATAGGTCATTCAAATGTCACCATCCCCCCAGACTGCTCCAAAACAGAGCAAAATGGTCTCCTTTTTTAGTGCTACGTTTGTGCAGATTTGTGCAGGTAAAATTAGTAGGGCAGGGACAGTTAGCAGGGCAGGGATAGCTCAGTAGGTAGCGTGGTCGCCCCCTGATCGGAAGGTCGGGGGTTCGAAACCACTAAATGGCTACCCTGAGGTACCATCCCTACTCACTGCTCCCCGAGAGGTTCACTGAGTGAATGAGTCAAATGCAGAGAAAAACAAGTAGTTTCCCCACGGGGATCAATAAATATTAGCGTTTGTGCTGCTACGGTTTATGAGATATTCTGTTATGGTATTACTGCTGAAAAATGTCTTTTTAAAATGACTTTGCGCTTTGTGTGTTCACTTGTTCAATAAAGTTTTGTTAAAAAAAACTTGTGTTATTCTATTTAATCAGCTAAATTTGTAATGAGTGTAATTTTTTTTTTTACTTCAATTTCTTTATTTCAATCACTTTTCGTTCATAAAACTACGATGCAAATCTTGAGGATTTTTTTTAGAGTGGATTAAAAAAACTATTGAAAACTACATTTGAACATTTTACACTCCCATGAACACTTTTTGAGAAACAAACAAGCTAGCAGTCTTTTGCATCAAATGCACATTTTTTGGTAGAAATGAGTATTTATTGGCATTACTGTGTCTGAAGGATTCCTAGAACAGCGTGTTAAATCTGATTTCTGAACAAGGTAAGCTTACATTTAAAATACTGCAGCTTTAGTTACTGAGTTAATACATGATATAGCTAACTCTCTGGATCAAAGGGATTTTTTTTCAATACTAAACATTTTACAGCAATTGCGAATTTGCAAATTGAAGAATACAACACATGTTAATGGGTTAAACACTCAGACTCAAGTCAATAAAACTCACAAATTAAATAGCGAAACACCATCTGGTCCGGGGGGCTTTCCTGGGCTTCTGTTTCTGAAATAGAATCCAGGAATTTCCTTTCCAGGGTGGTGATCTGGTCAGCCAGCTCGCACAGTGCGTTGTTTGGCCTGAGGAGGGATGTAAACTCCGACCAGCATGAAGGAAGAAAACTCCCG
>NW_005189443.1:0-4545 GCF_000239375.1 Pundamilia nyererei
GCAACTCTGGAAATTAATTGATGCAGATTTGTTCATTAATTTATTCTGAAGTTATTCCAACACATGGATTTTCTTTTAGTTCTTTGGAGATATGCATATGAACAGCAGCACACACAGCAGTTTATAAAATATAGCTGAGCAGGTTTGATCCCGGCCTTTCTCTGTCGCACAATCAGTCATAAGAGGTGTGGTTATTGAAGCTGCTTCTAGTTGCATAAATTTGCAGCCACACCTCATAGTTTAGTCTCCTGTGCGTTAACAGATGTTGAGAATTAACATTCATTGTTTCTGTACTGAGGTCCAAAAACAGCTTAAAGCATTTCCCAGCATGTACTTGAGATGGTTGAGTCTTCACTGAGGAATGCCACATATCCGTCAAACAGGAGACAACACGTCACACGAAAACCTGTCCTGTGTGACCTTCAGTTCTGTGATGATGCATTTCTATGTTGTGATACAACATGATGTAGGAAATGGAGATTCTGTTAGGCAACAACACAACAAAACTAATATCACAACACACACGTATGTACATTATGAACTGGAAAAAGTCCCTAGATCTTCAACTGAGGCATCTACAACACAAATAATAACACGTCTTGACCCACATCGAGATGTCCGGTCTGTCTCTGGGGCTCCTGAGTGCCCGTTGGGCCACAAGGGGGTGAGGGAGGATGGGGTGCAGTTGATACAGTTTGGGTGGATGTTTGCAGTGACTTATCTCAAACTTACACCAGCCTGGGATCTGTGTGTAGTCTTGGGAAGTCCAACAGGTAGCCAGGGAGTGCTCCACTCTCCCTGTGGTAGGATTTAGGAAATAGGGGTGCTTACTAGCGCTCTCTTTCTGAAGGTAGTCCTCTACCTCCTGGCCATCCCATGCCTTCTCCTCTCGAGGCTTCCTGTGACAACACATTATTCACACAGGCAGGGTCTTAGGGGGGTGCCTTTGTATGGCACCTTACAGCATATATAACTTGTATACAAATGTATATAGCTGTGTGTCTTTTATCTTTTATTCTAAAGTAATTTTAATGTAAAGAATATACATACTGCCAATGGAGAGATGCCAAACTGCCTTTCATTGTTGTTGTAACAGTGACAATAAAGATCTATCTTTTCTATCTGATTTTATCTTAGCTGGCTGTGCTGTGCGGCCATTTGTTGGTCCTTTTTAATTATGCTATGGCCATTACATCTCTTGACATAGCAACATACACGTAGGATCTTGGGGGCAGGTGCGTTACCCAGGATAGGCGGGGATATTGTCCCTGCTGCTCGCTGCTGGTTGTTGTTTCATTTGTTATTTAAGATATCTCAGGGATAAAATGTGTTGTCAAACTTCTGTGCACTAACAGAAAGGAGAGTTTCACTGGTCTGGCCCACATAGACTCAAAATGAGGTTAGTGTGTTTGGAGATGTAAAATGAGTTTGACCTCGCTGCCGTAAACCCAACAACAAGTCAATTTTTGGGTCAAGTGTAATTTTGGTGGTGTTTTCACTATAGTCAAACCTTGTATTCTAATGAACTGCTAGAGACTGAATTGGAGTAGCATGATCTTTGGTGACTTCTTGATGTTAATGCTCAAAGCTTTTCAGTTTTCATGAAAAGTCTTGATTCTTTGCTGGTAGCATTAAATAAGCAACAGGCGATGTACGTGAGATTTCTGTTGTGGATTTCAAAGGACACACAACTACATGACATATCAGACGATGTCTTCCCGGGACAGGAAGTGACCACCAGCCTACTTCAACTGCAGCACACTTCAACGTGCGCTGATGTGCAAGTTCCCCATCATCACTGCTGGCAGCTTTAATTTATTTTACTTTTCAAATGAACTCTACCTTACGTGACTTTAATCTTCAGGACAGGTCGTCATGTTGAGCCTTGTATTGTCTGTGTGACATTGTGAACACACCTCACACACTAGAACAGCCATTATTAAATCCATATATAAAGACTGAATGGATGCTGGATACTAATTGTCATGGTTCTGGGTCAGTTTTGACACAGTATTTTGAGATGTTTTGGTTTGATTTTGTATTATGGATTATTTTCTGATTCTCTTGTTGTGCTTTGTTGATTATTATTAGAATTCTATGTTTCAGGTCATTCTGGTTGAGGGGTCAGTTCTTAGGTTCAGTTTCGATGCCCTCGTTTTTCTGCAGGTTTAGTTCAGTGTCTAGTCTGCGTCTTTGTGTTGTTGTTTCCTGTTTTATTGTGAAGGTCCGTGTTTTATGTGAGTGTATTCAGTTTTGCCTCCCTTGTCTCATCTCGTCAATTACTTCCAGCCGTGTTCCCCACCTGTGTGTAATCTCCTTGTGTTCTTCTGTGTGTATTTAAGTCATGTTGTAGTCGCTGGTCTGTCTGTGAATCTACCGTGTTTCATCCGCGTGTTCTCCCTGCTGTCTACCGTCATATGCCTCTGCTCAACCTCCTCCATGTTTGTGTTCATGTTTAGTAGTTTAGTTTTCCCAGTTCAGATTATCTTTAGTTCCGTTTGCCATTTTCCACTTGTGTTTTATTTTTTTGTGTTTTATTACATTTTCATTTAAGGGTGTACACACTTTTGTTGCAAATATTTTAGGCAATATTGGCTGTGTGTTGAGTTATTTAGAGGGGACAGCACATTTGCAATGTTAATCAAGCTGTAAACTGAATACTTTACATTTTATCAAAGTGTCATATCATCAATGTTGTCCCATGAAATGATGTAAAAAAATATTTACAAAAATGTGAGGGGTGAACTCAATTTCGTGAGATAATGTATATATGAACATGTTTTTTGGTTATGAATCAAGAAGACGAACAATCAAAGAATAATTTTAAAATATGGTTCTACTAAAAAGAGAGAAATCAGAGTTATTTTGATGTGGACGCTGACTGCCCACCGAGCACCACCAACCTGTAAATGTTGATTCTCCGTCTAAATCTAGTCAGCCAGTTGTGAGATTTAGTTAATCCAAAACTAATCACCGAATATTTGTTTTCTTCTGTCAGATTTTATTATCCAAAATGGTCATCTTTTATGGACCACATAGAGTCCTAATGTAGCCATAAAGATACAATCACATAAATGTAGTCATAGTCACACAGAGAAAATGTCGAAGCTCACGTCAAAACATGTCACAAATATGTGTGTGTGTGTGTGTGTGTGTCTGTGTGTGTGTAAGTGCTAAAATTAAAGTGATGACTGTTTCAGGAGGACAATAGGAGAGAGATGCAGGTAAATAAAAGTTTAGTGCACACACCTTAAACCATGACGATAACTACCATTACTCCACCTGCACATATTTGTCCTCAGGTTCATGTTGGCTGCTTATAAAAAGAGGAGATGAAGTCAGAGAACATCACTTTCTTTCACTGCAGTGGACGACTTACAAGCAAAGAAATACTATGTAAGTAACCCTAATATTAAATATATATCTGACATCTACATGTGAATTTAAGATGAATTGATAGATTTATTTCTGGAAATGATCTTTTGGCAACATATGGTGTAATTTAGGCAGCAATTTGTTGTGTTGGGTTGTGTTTATCTTAAAGTTCTGAAGTTTTTTTATGCTTCTGTTTCTGTTTTGTTTTTTGCTATTACCCTTGATAAATAATATATGACACATTCACACACACACACACACACACACACAGATAGATAGATAGATAGATAGATAGATAGATAGATAGATAGATAGATAGATAGATAGATTTAATGGGTGAGTGATTATATGCCAAGATTGGAGTTGATTAACACTATAAACATGAAGTGGTTTCTTATGCTCTGATTTACAGTAAGGAACAATGAGGTCATGATAGTCAGAGCCTTTCCTTCATGATTTCTTAATTTCTTCTTGTTGCTTTTGCTTTAAACTACATGTGTACAAGCACCTCGTTGAGAGATGTGGACTATCACAAAGTAGTATCACAGTACTATAGAAAAAAAATCTATATTTTAAATTATGTAATTGAATAGGAACTTTTTTATATTATGAGTTTTAGATCTCAAACTTCTTTTCAAGATAACTGTAGAAAGCTTAATTAAGGCAATTGTAGGAATAATGCTTTCTTTAAATCATAATAACCACAGTGAATTTTTATTTTCAGAGACAGGAGCAGAAAATCAGCATCACCATGATCGCCAAGATGTTTGTCATCGTTCTTCTTGTTATTGGTAGGAAAAAAATTAATTTGTCAAAGAATTTCCTATTCATAAAGATGTGGTTAATGTGATGAAATATGAAAATGACGTAAGATTGTCTACACAGCCTGCTGCAACGCAGCGACAACAACCACATCTGCAGCGACAACAACTACAGCTGCTCCAACAACAACTACAGCTGTTCCAACAACAACTACAGTTGCAGCGACAACAACCACAGCTGCTCCAACAACAACCAGAGTTGCAGCGACAACAACCACAGTTGCTCCAACAACAACCACAACTGCAGCGACAAAAACCACAGCTGTTCCAACAACAACCACAGTTGCAGCGACAACAACTACAGCTGCTCCAACAACAACCACAGTTGCAGCGACAACAACCACAGCTG
>NW_005189443.1:4748-5213 GCF_000239375.1 Pundamilia nyererei
TCCAACAACAACCACAGTTGAAGCGACAACAACTACAGCTGCTCCAACAACAACCACAGTTGCAGCGACAACAACTACAACTGCTCCAACAACAACTACAGTTGCTCCAACAACAACCACAACTGCAGCGACAACAACTACAGCTGCTCCAACAACAACCACATTTGCAGCGACAAAAACCACAGCTGCTCCAACAACAACCACATCTGCCGCGACAACAACCACAGCTGAAGCGACAACAACTACAACTGTTCCAACAACAACCACAGCTGTTCTAACAACAACCACATCTACAGCGACAACAACTACAGCTGTTCCAACAACAACTACAGTTGCAGTGACAACAACCACAACTGAAGCAACAACGACAGCTGTTCCAACAACAACCGCAGTTGCAGCGACAACAACCACAGCTGTTCCAACAACAACCACAGTTGCAGTGAAAACAACCACAACTGAAGCAAC
>NW_005189443.1:5862-7265 GCF_000239375.1 Pundamilia nyererei
CTCCAACAACAACTACAGCTGATCCAACAACAACCACAGCTGCCGCGAAAACAACCACAGTTGAAGCGACAACAACTAAAACTGTTCCAACAACAACCACAACTGCCGTGACAACAACTAAAACTGTTCCAACAACAACCACAACTGCCGTGACAACAACTGCAGCTGCAGCGACAACAACTACAACTGAAGCAACAACAACCACAGCTAAAGCAATAACAACCACAGCTGATCCGACAACAACCACAGTTGCAGCAACAACAACCACAGCTGCTCCAACAACAACCACAATTGATTCAACAACAACCACAGCTGATCCGACAACAACCACAGTTGCAGCGACACCAACGACAGCTGCTCAAACAACAACCACAGTTGCAGCGACACCAACCACAGCTGAAGCGACAACAACTACAGCTACTCCGACAACAACCACGACTGCTCCAACAACAACCACAGCTCATCCGACAACAACCACAACTGTTCCAACAACAACCACAGCTGATCCGACAACAACCACAGTTGCAGCGACAAGAACTACAGCTGATCCGACAACAACCACAATTGCAGCGACATCAACGACAGCTGCTCCAACAACAACCACAGTTGCAGCGACACCAACCAGAGCTGAAGCGACAAAAACTACAGCTGCTCCGACAACAACCACGACTGTTCCAACAACAAGCACAACTGAAGCGACAATAACCACAACTGAAGCGACAATAACAACAGCTGCTCCAACAACAACCACAGTTGCAGCGACAACAAGCACAACTGAAGAAACAACATCTACAGCTGCTCAAACAACAACCACAGCTGCCGTGACAACAACAACAGTTGCAGCGACAACAACTACAGCTGCCCCAATAACAATCACAGCTGTTTCAACAACAATCACATCTGCCGCGACAACAACTACAACTGTTCCAACAACAACCACAACTGCCGTGACAACAACCACAGTAGAAGCGACAACAACCACAGCTGTTCCAACAACAACCACATTAGAAGCGACAACAACCACAGCTGTTCCAACAACAACCACAGCTGCTCCAACAACAACCACAGTTGCAGCGACAACAACCAAAGCTGCTCCAACAACAACCACAGTTGCAGCGACAACAACTACAACTGTTCCAACAACAACCACAGCTGTTCTAACAACAACCGCAGTTGCAGCGACAACAACTGCAGCTGCTCCAACAACAACCACAGCTGCCGTGACAACAACTACAGCTGCTCCGACAACAGCCACAGTAGAAGCGACAACAACTACAGCTACTCCAATAACAATCACGGCTGCTCCAACAACAACTACAGTTGCTTCAACAACAATCACAAGTGCAGCAACAACAACCAAAACCGCAGAATCAACAACCACAGCTGCCCCAACAACAACCACA
>NW_005189444.1:0-1137 GCF_000239375.1 Pundamilia nyererei
CATGTGGGGGTGAACACCCTAGAATGTTACAGACCTCCTAGGATGAGACAATCTTTCAATATGCCACAAACTATATACTTCTACACACAAGTGATTACATGCAATATTCTACCATATGCAAACTTATTTCACTGAAAGATTATACTGACTACTAAGTACAATTTTCCATTGACAAGGACATTCACATTACACCAGGGCCTGCGTTGCTGGCTCATGCCATCAACATTTCACCAGGGCCAGTGCTCCCTGTTTGGCCATCTTCACCACACCAGGCCTCTGCTTCTGGCTGAGACCATCTTCACCAGACCAGGGTCTGTGCTACTGGCATATGCCATCCACATTACACCAAAGCCAGTGCTCCCTGTGAGGCCATCCTGACCAGACCAGGGTCTGAGCTACTGTCTGATGCCATCCACATTGCACAAGAGCAAGGTCTTCATTTGAGGCCATCTTCCCAACAGCAGGGCCTTTGCTTCTGGCTGATGCCATCCACATTACATCAGGGCCACTGTTTCCTGTGAGGCAATCTTGACCACACCAGGGCCTGTACTGCTTTCTGAGGCCATGTAAATTTGACCAGAACCTGCGTTACTAGCTGATGTCATCTACATTATACCTGGGCCTGTGGTGCTGACCGATATCATGCACATTTCACCAGGGTCAGTGATGTTGGCTAAGTCCATTCACATTACACCAGGGTGTGTGGTGCTGGCTGAGGCCATTCTCATTTCACCAGGGCCTGTGTTGCTGGCTCATGCCATCCACAATAAACCAGGTCGTGTGCTACTGGCTGAGGCCAACTACATTTCACCAGGGCCTGTGCTATTCGTTGATACCATCCACATTTCACCAGGGCTTTTGTTGATGGCTGATGCGATCCACAATACAAAAGGGCCTGTGCTACTGGCTGAGGATATTCACATTACACCAGGGCCTGTTGTGCTGGCCAATACCATCCACATTTCATCAGGGCGACTGTTGTCGGATGAGGCCATCCGCATTACACTAGGGACAGTGCTTCCTTTGCGGCCATCTTCACCCCACCAGGGCCTCTGCTGCTCGTTGATGCCATCCACATTACACCTGGGCCTGTGGTGCTGACCGATATCATGCACATTTAACTAGGGACTGTGTTGG
>NW_005189444.1:2341-4813 GCF_000239375.1 Pundamilia nyererei
AATTTACATTTTTCCAGTGCCTGTGGTCATGGCTGAGGCCAACTACATATCACCAGGGCCTGTGCTTCTGGCTGATACCATCCTCATTTCACCAGGGCCTGCGTTGCTGGCTCATGCTATCCATATTACACCAGTTCATGTGGTGCTGTCTGACACCATCCACATTTCACAAGCGTCTTCGTTGTTGGCTGAGGCCATACACATTTCACCAGGGCCTTGTGATGCCTGCCAATACCAAACACATTTGACCAGGGCCAGTGCTCTCTGTGAGGCCGTCTTCACCACACTGGGGCCTCTGCTTTCTGTCTGAGACCATCTTCACCAGACCAGGGTCTGTGCTACTGCCTGATGCCATCAACATTACACCAGATCCAGTGCTACCTTTGAGAACATCTTCATTCGCCCGAAACAAAGTATAGGTTTTCATTTTGTGAATAACTTGAAAATCTTAGCTCAAACAGCTGCAAAACCAGTTTGCCCAGCACGGGGATTTTGCATTCTATAAGATAAAGCCATAAATATGTGAGTCTGCGTCTTCTATCAAATGTTACACCTATTTATATGAAGTTGTACAAAAACGCTTTCTTTCGTTAAGACAGTGCGTTTCTAACTGTTACATGCGCCGATGTCATGCACATTTTACCAGGGCCAGTATTGTTAGATGTGGCCATCCTGTGCTACTGGCTGAGGCCATCCACATTTCACCAGGGCTAGTGCTCTCTGTGAGGCCATCTTCACAACACCAGGGCCTGTGGTGCTGACCGATATCATGCACATTACAACAGGGCCAGTGCTACTGGCTGAGGGCATTTACATTTCACCAGGGCCTGTGGTCATGGCTGGGGCCAACTACATTTCACCAGGGCCTGTGGTCATGGCCAAGACCATCCACATTGCACGAGGGCCACTACTCCTGTAAGGCCATATTCAACAAACCACTGCTTGTTCTGCTGGCTGATACCATCCTCATTTCACCAGGGCGTGTGATACTGGCTGAGGCCAACTACATTTCACCAGGGTCTGTGCTCCCTGTTGATGGCATCCACATTACACCCGGGCCTGTGGTGCTGTCCGAAACCATCCACATTTCACCAGGGCTTGTGTTAATGGCTGATGACATTCACAAAAAACAAGGGCCTGTGATACATGCTGATGCAATCCACATTACACCAAGGCCAGTGGTGTTGTCTGAGGACATTCACATTACACCAGGGCCTGTGTTGCTGGCCAATACCATCCAGATTTCACCATGGCCTGTGGTGCTGGCTGAGACCATCCACATTTCACCAGGGATTGTGTTACTGGCTGATGCGATTGATTATACACAAAGGCCTGTGCTACTGGCTGAGGACATTCACATTACTTTAGGGCCTGTGGTGCTGGCCAATACCATCCACATTTCACCAGGGCCACTGTTTTTGGCTGAGGCCATACATTTTACACCAGGGACCGTGCTTCCGGTGAGGCCATATTCACCACACCAGGGCCTGTTCTGCTGGCTGATACCATCCTCATTTCACCAGGGCCTGCGTTGCTGGCTGAGGCCATCCACATTTCACCAGGGCCAGTGCTCCCTGTGAGGCCATCATCACAACACCAGGTCATGTTGTGCTGGCTGAGGCCATCCACATTACACCAGGGCCTTTGCTGTGCCAATACCATCCACATTTCACCAGAGCCAGTGTTGTTGGCTTTGGCCATCCACATTTCACCAGGCCCCGTGTTTCAGGTTTAGGCCAACTACATTTCACCAGGGCCTGTGCTACTCATTGATGCCATGCACATTACACAAGGGATTGTGGTTTTTTCCGTTACCATTCACATTTTTACCAGAGCCTGTGCTACTGCCTGATGCAATCCACATTGCACCAGGGCCAGTGCTTCCTGTGAGGCCATCATCACCACACCAGGGCATGTTGTGCTGGCTGAGGCCATCCACATTTCACCAGGGTCAGTGTTGTTGGCTGTGGCCATCCACATTACACCTCTGCCAGTTCTTCCTGTGATTACATCACGGCCTGTGATGCCGGCTTCTACCATTCACATTAAACCAGGGACAGTGCTTCCTGTGAGGCCATCTTCAGCCCACCAGGGCCTCTTGTGCTCGTTGATGCCATCCACATTACACAGGGGCCTGTGGTGCTGACCGATATCATGCACATTTCAACAGGGCCACTGTTGTTGGCTAAGGCCATTCACATTACACCAGGGTGTGTGGTGCTGACCAATACCATCCATATTTCACCAGGGACAATAGTCCGGTAGTCCACTATCATCTCTCTAATTTTGCTGATGTTGAGAGTCAGGTTATTATCCAGGCACCACTCGTACAGCGCCATCACCTCCTCTCTATAGGCCATCTCATCGTTGTCTGTGATGAGGCCTACGATGGTTGTGTCATCCGCAAACTTGATGATGATGTTGGACTCTTGTTTAGCAACAAGTCGTGTGTGAACAGGGAATATAGGAGGG
>NW_005189444.1:5693-7265 GCF_000239375.1 Pundamilia nyererei
GGAGGTCGTACCTGGCTGCTTTATATGCATCAGCATCCACGGAGTTAAAGGCAGAGGTCCGCACTTTTAGCTCTGCGCGAACGTCTTTATTTACCCAGGGTTTCTGATTTGGATATATGCGGACAGTGGTTTTTGTGATGGTATCATCCATGCACTTTCCAATATATCCAATGACAGAGTCTGTGAGTTCATTGATGTTGCCATCAGCTGCATCCACAAATATCTGCCAGTCAGTTGTCTCAAAGCAGTCCTGCAGGACCTCCTCAGCCTCACTGTCCCATTTGTAAACAACCGTGGAAGCTGGTCTTTCTTGTTTCAGTCTTTGTCTGTATGCAGGCAGAAGCAGTATGGAACAATGGTCTGCCTTACCAAAAGCTGGGCGGGGGAGGGGTTTGTAGCACTCTTTGAATGGAGTGTAACAGTGGTCCAATGTTTGATCACATCTTGTGGGGAAGGAGATGTGCTGATAGTATTTGGGGAGAACCTTCTTCATGTTGGCTCTGTTGAAGTCTCCCAGCACAATAAAGGCAGCTTCTGGATTTTTGTTCTCAAGTCCAATAATGATGTCATACAGTTCGTCCATAGCAGTAGCTCTATCAGCATGTGGGGGAATGTAAACAGCTGAGAGGAGAACTGAGCTGAACTCCTTCGGGAGGTAAAAAGGCCTGACTTTAATGGTCAGCAGCTCGAGACTCTGAGAGCAGTAAGTTTTTAAGATACACACATCTCTAGCTCACAAGGAGTTAACCATAAAGCACACCCCTCCTACCCTTTTCTTGCCTGAGTCCTTCGTTCGGTCTCCCCGGTAAACAGTGAATCCATCCGGCGTGATGGCGCAGTCGGGGACGCTGGGCTCCAGCCATGTCTCTGTGAAGGCCAGAACGCAGCAGTTCCTGATGTCTTGTTGGTGTTTAATCTGTGCACACAGCTCGTCAAGTTTGTTGTCCAGAGACTGGAGATTCGCGAGCAGGATGCTGGGGAGAGGTGGCTTGCTGTTTCTCTGTCGTGTTTGGCACAAAACTCCGGCGCGTTTCCCCCTCTTTTTTTCCCCTCGACGTCGTGCGAGTAAACAAAGGATCCCAGGCAGCAGAGCGTCCACGGAGTCGAAACCCGCTGTAAAGTCCGAACTGCTTGACGAACGTAGCTTCAGAAGCGTTTATGTGTCATACCGAGTGTATGGCCTGCATTGCTGGCTCATGCCATCCATATTACACCAGGGTATGTGGTGCTGTCCGAAACCATCCACATTTCACCAGAGCTTGTGTTGTTGGCTGATGCCATCCACATTACACCATTGCCAGTGCTTCCTGTGAGGCCATCATCACCACACCTGGGCCTGTGCTTCTGGCTGAGGCCATCCACATTTCACCAGTACCTTTGTTGCTGGCTGATCAATCCACGTATATATACTGTTTCGCCCGAAACAAAGTATATTACATTATTACATTATGTGAATAACTTGAAAATCTTAGCTCAAACAGCTGCAAAACCTGTTTGCCCAGCACGGGGATATTGAAGTCTATAAGATAAAGCCATACATATGTGTGTCTGAGTCTTCTATCAAAAGTTACA
>NW_005189445.1:0-1307 GCF_000239375.1 Pundamilia nyererei
CAGCTGAACTCGCTTTGTGAAACCGAAGACCCAGAGTTTTCGTTAACTCAGGGTATACTTACTCAGTTTTTCCACTAAACCGGCTTCCTGGAACAGGGCCCAGGTAAGAACCAGTTTCCCCACTCTGTAATCTCACTAAGTTTTGTTCTAGTGAGTCATGCAAATAGTTTTAGATCTCAGGTTGGAACCTGCCCAGCACAGCTTGGGTGATGGGGAGGTTTTATTTGTCTCTGCTGCTGAACGTGTAAACGTTTTTGAGGCTTTTATTTTGGAAAATTACAGATTGGAAATGTTGGGATTTGAAATGTAACTTGAGAGATCAGAGTTATGAAAAACTCTCCTTAAACAATTGTTAAAAGAAGAGTAGGTTAAATAAAGAAAAGATTATAAGACGGTTTTAGATTGAAATATGCGATACCACTGATTTCCTTTCCGATCTGATACCAAGTAAAATTCAGGGTGGTATCGATGATATTAATCCGATACCAATACTTTGTTCAAAAACTTAATGTGTTATTTTATTTCAAATTATACCTTCATAATGATTACAGGACATCAGGCAACTTGTCCTTATTGTTTGCTCATGAAGAATTATCACATAGAAATAAAAAGATTAAGTGTTAATTGTGAAGTTTAAGTTGTGTGTTAATTGATGCTATTTGAGCACGTGTCACGGTTGTAAGTTAGAAGGGAACCCCTTCTAAAGCAGAAGGAGCAGCAGGGGATGATCACGGGAACAGAAAGAAGTAAAATGTGGTTAAAATAGTTAATAAAATATATACTTTACAGCATAAAATGTATCCTGATCAGGGCAAAGAATAATTAAAAGAACATAAAATAAACACAATAAAAGGTTCATTCGGCAGTCCACGAGCTGAAGCCCCACAAGGGTCCCACTCAGTCTCCGCCACACTTAAGGCTGATAATAGTCCACCGAACTCCACCAGTGGGGCCAGGCTGATAGCGTCCTCTTGTAGTGTCCTCCGCCACTCTGCTCTGCTTCCACTAAACACAGTGAAGCAGCGGCAGTCACCCATCCTAATGTACCAGGGATGTCTTTATACATTTTTACAACGGGACTTACCCCGCGAGGGCAGAGCTCTAAACTCCACCCACCCCTGCTCCGTGCCTAAAGCGTTTTAGCTGGGGTCTTGCTGCCAACTGGACGAAGTCTGCCATCCATGGACCGAAGGCCCTCTCTCCTTCTCCTGCGACTGCGGCCACGCCCTGCTGCCAGTTACCGCTCCGTGGCTCGCTCTGCGTTCGGCAGCGTCCTCTTGCACAGCCACCTTCTGCGGCTGTGGCTG
>NW_005189445.1:1327-2410 GCF_000239375.1 Pundamilia nyererei
GCCACACATCTCTTCTCTTGCCTGTCAGCCCTCTTATTGGCCGCTGCCAATCTTATTGGCCTGGTTGATTGCTGTTCCCTGTGCCCTCTAGGTGTGTCTAATTAGGGAAAGCAGGCCATGGAGTCTCTCCGGAAGAAGATCCAATAAATACAATAAAAACATGCAACACTAAAGTACACTCAAAACACAAAGCATGCAACACTAGATAAGAAATTCTTCCGCTGATGACACACGTATATCTTGTCATTTAACATGTATATACTTGCCTGGACATTTCAACAAAAACATTCAACATTCACACTTTCCCTCATTCACATTAGAGCTCGAAAATGTGATGTCAAACCCGCAAAGGATTGTAGGTACGAGTGGCAAGTGGTAGCAGCGCACACGGGCTTGCAGCCATTCGAAGACCAAATATAACATTCCACGACACTCCAGGTCACATGCTAGTCTGCTCCAAGCATTTCCACAAAGGTATGTCTTTTGTTGTAGTTATTATGTAATTTATCATAACATAATTGTTGATGCAGGTTAGAAATAAGTCTTATATTGATTTGAATTGAATTTGTTGCGCTATGCTGCTTTGTTTACTGTGGCTTTACGGGCTAATGTTTGTTCTGTTTTGTAGGAAAACCAGCCTACAAAGTGCTGGAATGCGATCCAGACTGGGCACCCTCTATCACCCTGGATCATACAGAGTTTAAAGCTGCTACCACAGCCAGATTTGATCGGTTAAGAGGGAGCGCGAGTTCAAAACAGCCATGACAAGTCCCACATATACCTGCCCAACTGTTGTATTGAAGCAATCAAGTGATGAATAACTGTTTTCCAGTATTTTGTTTTGAAATGTTTTTTGGGTTTGTTTTTTTTTTTGCATTGTTGATTCCGAAGCAGCTAATAAAGCACAATACAATACAATGTTGCCTCTTTCTTGTAAGATTCTATAATAGAATGTGTCAATGGAAAATTGTATTTAGTAGTCAGTATAATCTTTTAGTGATATAAGTTTGCATATGGTAGAATACTGCATGTAGTTATTTGTATTAGGAAATATTCAACCATGTATATTTAGAGGCATATAAT
>NW_005189445.1:2772-4656 GCF_000239375.1 Pundamilia nyererei
TATGACCCTTTGATCACACACACACACACACACACACACACACACACACACACACACAGAAGTATAAAATAAAGACCGGGGCAAAGCTCAGCGCGAGTCTCTCAGTCTGGAGGCTGCCCTTGCTAGCAAGTTCTGTGTGTTTCTTTTCTCTGAGTCTTTACTGAAGAAGTGTTTTAGAATATATTCCTTAACAGAATGAAACAATAATGAATTAAGTTATGAATAAAGACAATAAATTGAAAGAATTATGAAACCCTTATTTTATCTCTATTAGATCTGAAAATGTTGTGTAATACTTCAACCTGAAAAGACAAATAGATTGCGTTGGCCTGTACAGGAGATAAAGAAAAAAAATTAACGACAGCTGTAAAATGGAATAGTCCAAATCACCAAAGCGAACTGGACCTGGGCTTGTTGCAGGGATCTGAAGTTACTTAACACTTTGTGAGTGTACGCACTCACACTTAGGACCATATAATTATAAGTATATGTGTGATGAATGTTGGGCAGCACGCTAACGTCTTTAGTCCACTCTGTATGCTCGTACGGGTCTAACCCTTTCACTCCTTTGATTTTTTCCTCGTACTTTTTTTTTTTGCCTTTTCGTCAAGTCTGTCTTTGTACAGACCTGCCGTGTTCTCCTTTGTTTTGTACATAACTGTTTTGGGGGCAAATAAAATGCCAGTAGGGATTAAAACCGCAGAATTAATGATTACCGGTGCTGGAAATGCTAGCGGTTGATGCAGTATTTTGATTTTGCTGCAACTCGTACCTACAATGCAAGGTGCGAAAGTCACGTGTCGAGCTGTCGAGCTCTGTAGTGCTGTGCTACATTACAAATTTGGTTTCAATCCAGTACCTAGTAAATACAGGGCCAGTATTGCAGATATCAGTACCAATAATTGTAAGTTTTTCAGGCAGCTAATCAGGGGAGAGTAGTGTGCCATGACTTATGAGATGAATTTGCAAATTCTGAAAACATTTTAATCACCGCTATATCACTGTGATTGTTACTTTCCACAATAATTAGTTAACACAACAAGACACGCCTTTCAGCTTGTCGTGTGTTTTGAAACTGGGTTTTTGGAGACCTGGAATGTAAATGTTTCTGTCTCTATAGCACACAAAAAGGTCCAGAAATGTTTGAGGTTTATTTTTTTCCAAAGGAATAATTAGCACAGTTCAGTGGCATACATACTGAAATTGAAGGATAAAACCAAAGTATCGATCCAGTTGTGCTAGTATCAATCCGATACCAATACTAGTGTTGGTATCGATACTATTGATATCTGGTACAATCGTCAGTTTACCGAAGGTTTTTGATGTAAAGAATGTAAATCAAAGAAGCTGAGCAGTTTCCGGGGTTGCCAGAGATTTGTTGGATGTGGAAAATAAAACCTCTTGTATACCACAAAAACCTGGAAGGAGTTGAAGATGGCTCACATGTGTCCCAAGAAGCAAGCAGACATGAAGTATGTGGAAGAGGTTTAAAGCCTTAGCTGGTTGGGTCTCCTGAAGAGCAAAGACCTGCACAGCTAAGAAAACGATTGTGGATTCTTTGACATTTTTAAATTGATTCCTGGACTTTTGCTGTTGAAATAAAACAACTTAAAAATTTTCACTTCTGTTTATTTACTACTCAGCTCTTCTCAGTGCTTCTGATTCTTTGCTTAACTCACAGCGGTTCAGACCTTTACACCATTTCCACTTTGGGGAAGTGTTAGGTCTAAAACCAGTCCTCGCTGTTTCAGAGACCCATCAGTGTAAACAAAGCAAAACCACAGCTCTTTTATCTTTTACTTGTCACAAGAGAAGCCCGGCCAGGATCTTGCAGAGAGTTATTCACTCGTCACCTGAGCTCAGCCAACTCCAAACCTGATTCCC
>NW_005189445.1:6242-7326 GCF_000239375.1 Pundamilia nyererei
GTATTTTAATATTATCACACCTGCTTCTGGACAATGGATTTTTAAGGTACTGGTAATCTATTCTTATTCTATTAGGAGGATGTTTATGTGAAGCAAAATGTGAAGCATAGATTGGGTCTTCTTTTGCTACTGGTTCAGTCAATATTGTTTGGAGAGAGATAAAAGCTGCAGCTCAGAATCTAGCGCAAAAAAATATGTAAACACAAGGTGCGGACCGCCTACGCATTAGAATCAGTGAGATGTCGGCTTTCAACTCCGACAGCGTGTCCGTGCGGTCGGGTGCGAAAGCCGACATCTCACTGATTCTGATGTGCTGGCGGTCCGCACTTTGTGTTTACGTCTTTGTGTAGAATCCCTGTACCCGCTCTCATTTACTGTTTTTGCTGTTTGGTGGTTGTTGAAATTGTGTGAGGTTTAACTTTAGATTATCAAAACCCACCCCTGGTGGAAATGATCCCACCATCCTTTTCATAAAACCACTTGGTGTTTATTTTGTCTATTAGCTGAGAGTTGATGGAATATATAGTTTCAGCTGGAATAATTATTAAGTAAGATTTTTGCCACCTGTTAAAAATAACCGCGTCGCTTTTATGTTGGCTGGAGATGACGAACATACGGAATTTCTCTCCTTGACGACAGCAACTGGGAGTGACTGAGTGGCAGTAAAAACAAATACGTGAGACGGAAGTGTTATTTTCCACGAAGACGGCACAGAGTGCAGTCGTTCGGCTGTGGTAAGTATTCGTCTTTGTTTTGTTAAACATTGGGGAACAGGGGTTTTATGCGAATGTATATTTATTTCAGGTTGACGGTGTCCATGTGAAAAATGTTTAAAAGAAGAAGAGAGCTGGTTAAAAGTCCGAATTTTAACCATCCCCAGCTGCCGACTTATTACGCCTTTTTGGTGGCTTCATAATCTGTTTACGCCGTGACGATCCTCAGAATCACCTCAGACCCAGTTAACACAAAAACAAAGTACTACAGTCGAGCCACATAACGAGTCAGTGACGTCATTTCACAGAAACTGGTTTATCACGTTTGGTCACGCGGTATTCTGAAGAACGACACGAGCTTCGTTTGGATA
>NW_005189446.1:0-1322 GCF_000239375.1 Pundamilia nyererei
GGGCCTGTGGTGCTGAACCATTTCATGCACATTTCACCAGATCAAGTGGTGTTGGCTATGGCCATTCACATTACACCAGGGTGTGTGGTGCTGACCAATACCATCCATATTTCACCAGGGACAGTGTTGTTATATCAGGGCATCCAAATTACAACAGGGCCTGTGCTACTGGCTGAGGACATTTACATTTCACCAGGGCCTGTGGTCATGGCTGAGGACAACTACATTTCACCAGGGCATGTGTGGGTGGCTGATCCAATCCACAATATACAAAGGACTTTGCTACTGGCTGATGCAGTCCACATTACCCCCGGGCCTGTGGTGATTTCCGAAACCATCCACATTTTCCCAGGGCTTGTGTTAATGGCTGATGACATCCACAAAACGCAAGGGTATGTGATACTGGCTGATGCCATTCACATTACACCAGGGCCAGTGGTGTTGGCTGATGCCATCCACATTTCACCAGGGCCAGTGTTGTTGGCTTAGGCCATGCATTTTACACCACTGACAGTGCTTCCTGTGAGGCCATCTTCACCACACCAGGGTCTGTGCTTTTAGCTGAGGCCATCCACATTACACCAGGGCCTGTGATGCAGAATTCTACCATCCACATTACACCAAGGACAGTGCTTCCTGTGAGGCCTTCCTCACCCAACCAGGGCTTCTGCTGCTCGTTGATGCCATCCACATTACACTTGGGACTGTGGTGCTGACCGATATCATGCACATTTCACCAGGGCCAGTGGTGTTGGCTAAGGCCATTCACATTACAACAGGGCCTTTGCTATTGGCTTAGGACATTTACATTACACCAGTGTGTGTGGTCTTGGCTGAGGCCAAGTACATTTCACCAGGACATGTATTGGTGGCTGATCCCATCCACAATATACAAAGGTCTGCGCTACTGGCTGATGCCATCCACATTACACCAGAGCCAGTGTTGTCGGATGAGACCATCCACATTACACCACTGCCAGTGCTTCCTGTAAAGCCATCATCACCACACCAGGGCCTGCGTTGCTTGCTCATGCCATCCACATTACACCGGGGCCTGTGCTATTCGTTGATGCCATCCACATTACGCCAGGGCCAGTGTTGTTGGCTAAGGCCATCCACATTACACCACTGCCAGTTCTTCCTGTGAGGCCATCTTCACCAAACCAGAGACTGTGCTTTTGGCTGAGGCCATCCGCTTTACATCAGGGCCTGTGATGCCGACTTCTACCATCCACATTACACCAGAGACAGTGCTTCCTGTGAGGCCATCTTCACCCCACCAGGGCCTCTGCTGCTCGTTGATGCCATCCACATTACGCCTG
>NW_005189446.1:2642-4211 GCF_000239375.1 Pundamilia nyererei
TGAGGCCAACTACATTTCACCAGGGCCTGTGCTAGTCGTTGATGCCATCCACATTATACCAGCGCAAGTGGTGCTGTCCGAAACCATCCACATTTCACCAGGGCCAGTGTTGTTGGATGAGGCCATACACATTACACCACTGCCAGTGCTTCCATTGAGGCCATCATCAACACACCAGGGCCTGTGGTGCTAGATGAGGCAATCCACATTACACCAGGGTCTGTGCTACTTGTTGATACCATCCACATTTCACAAGGGCCATCCAACAGTGGTGTTGGCCGAGAACATCCACATTACACCAGGGCCTGTGATGCCGGCTTCTACCATCCAAATTACACCAGGGACAGTGAGGCCATCTTCACCACACCAGGGCCTTTGCTGTGGGCTGAGGCCATCCACATTACACAAGGGCTTGTGATGCCGGCTTCTACCATCCACATTACACCAGGGACAGTGCTTCCTGTGAGGCCCAAGCAGGGCCTCTGCTGCTCGTTGATGCCATCCACATTACACTTGGGCCTTTGATGCCAGCATCTACCGGTATCACAGGCCTGTAGAAGCCTGGTGTAATTTATCCTGGTGTAATTTGGATAAGTTACACCAGGGACAGTGCTTCCTGTGAGGCAATCTTCACGCCACCAGGGCCTCTCCTTCTCGTTGATGCCAACCACATTAAACCTGGGCGTGTGGTGCTGGATACCATGCACATTTCACCAGGGCCAGTGGTGTTGGCAAAGGCCATTCACACTACACCAGGGTGTGTGATGCTGACCAATACCATCCATATTTCACCAAGGACAGTGTTGTCAGATGAGACCATCAACATTATAACAGGGCCTTTTCTACTGGCTGAGGCCAACTACATTTCACCAGTGCCTGTCTTGGTGGCTCATCTCATCCACAATATACAAAGGCCTGTGCTACTGGCTGATCCCATCCATATTACACCTGGGCCAGTGCTCGCTGTGAGACTATATCCGCCATACCAGGGCCTGTGCTGCTGGCTTATACCATTCTCCTTTCACCAGGGCCTGCGTTGCTGGCTGAGGCCAACTACATTTAACCAGGGACTGTGCTACTCATTGATTGCATCCACATTACACCCGGGCCTGTTTTGCTGTCCAAAACCATCCACATTTAACCAGGGCTTGTGTTGCTGGCTGATAACATTCACAAAACACAAGGGCCTTTGATACTGGCTGATGCAATCCACATTACACCAGGGCCAGTGGTGTTGGCTGAGGACATTCACATTACACCAGGGCCTGTGCCAATACCATCCGCATTTCACCATGGCCAGTGTTGTTGGATGAGGCCATCCACATTACACCAGTGCCTGTGCTACTCGTTGATTCCAATCACATTACACCAGGGCCTGTGGTGCTAGCCAATACATCCACATTTCACCAGGGCCAGTGTTGTTGGCTGAGGCATCCAGATTACACCACTGCCAGTGTTTCCTGTGATGCCATCATCACCACAGGAGGGTCTGTGCTACTCGTTGATACCATCCACATTTCACCAGGGCTTGTGTTGGTGGCTGATGCGATCCACAATACACAAGGGCCT
>NW_005189446.1:5966-7256 GCF_000239375.1 Pundamilia nyererei
ATCTTCACCACACAAGGGCCTTTGCCCTGGGGTGAGGCCATCCACATTACACCTGGGCCTGTGGTGCTGACCGATATCATGCACATTTCCCAGGGCCAGTTGTGTTGGCTAAGGCCATTCACATTACACAAGTGTATGTGGTGCTGACTCATGCCATCCACATCACAACAGGGCCTGTGATACTGGCTGAGGCCATCTACATTTCACCAGGGTGTATGTTTCCAGCTGAGGCCATCTACATTTCACCAGAGCCTACTTTGCTTGCTGATTCCATCAACATTACACCACGGCCAGTGTTGGTGTTTGATCCCATCCACAATATACAAAGGCCTGTGCTACTGGCTGATGCCATCCACATTGCACCAGGGAGAGTGCTTCCTGTAAGGCCATCTTCACCACACAAGGGCCTTTGATGTTGGCTGAGGCCATCAACATCGCACCATGGCCAGTGGTGTTGGCTGAGGACATTCACAAAACACAAAGGCCTGTGCTACTGGCTGAGGCCATCCACATTGCACCAGGGCCACTGCTCTCTGTGAGGCCACATTCAACACACCAGAGCCTGTGCTGCTGGCTGATACCATTCTCATTTCACCAGGGCCTGCCTTGCTGACTCTTGCCATCCACATTATACCAGGACCTTTGGTGCTGGCCAATTTCGTCAATATTTCACCAGGGCCACTGTTGTTGGCTGAGGCCGTAAATTTTACACCAGGGAGAGTGCTTCCTGTGAGGCGATCTTCACCACACAAGGTTCTTTGCTGTTCGCTGAGGCCATACATATTACAACAGGGCCTGTCCTACTGGGTGAGGACATTTACATTTCACCAGGGCCTGTGGTGGTGGCTGAGGTCAACTACATTTCACAAGGGCCTGTGTTGGTGGCTGATCCCATCCAATTTATAAAAAGGCCTGTGCTACTGGATGATGCCATCCACATTGCAACAGGGCCACTGCTCCCTGTGAGGCCATATTCACAACACCAGGGCCTGTGCTGCTTGCTGATGCGATCCACAATACACAAGGTCCTGTGCTACTGGCTAAGGCCATTCACATTACACCAGGGTGGGTGGTACTGACTAATACCATCCATATTTCACCGGGCCACTGTTTTTGGCTTAGGCCATACACATTACATGAGGGACAGGGCTTCCTGTGAGGCCATCTTCACCACACTGTGCTGTTGGATTAGGCCATGGACATTACACCAGAGACATTGCTCCCATTTAGGCCATATTCACCACACCAGGGCCTGTGCTGCTGGCTGATAATACCATCCTCATTTCACCA
>NW_005189447.1:0-7250 GCF_000239375.1 Pundamilia nyererei
CGGGTGAACCAGTTTCTGTCTGAGCGTGTTGTTTGGTCTGAAATACACTGGGATGTCATGCTTGGAGAAAACTCTCCTGAGTTTCTCTGATACACCGGCTACATAGGGGATGACAATGTTGTTGCGTCTGTCCTTCTTATCCTCCCTCGCTGGTGTCTGGTCTTCTTTTCTGTGCCTCTTTGCTGACTTTAAGTCCAGACGCTTTTCTTTGAAAGCTCCTTTGACTCTGATACAAGAGCTGCCTCATGTTGCGTCCAGGTGGGGAAAGAATGAAAAGATAAACCATTTTCAACCTTATTCCCTTGCCGGTCGTGCGATCTAACTTTACAACCGACCGCACAGCAAGTACGAACCATAGCTGGTGTTATCCATGTACTTTCGCTCCTCTTTCGCTAGCGCTTTGTTTGGCGCAGAAACATGTAACAGATCTAATGTAACAGACTATGTTTTTATTCTTGTTTATTTTTAATTGACAAAATTTTTGTGCTGTTGAAATTTTAGATTATGTCATATTAATGACTGACGTTAAATAGCACTGCTGACCAAAGAGCACAAAATGACTAAGGCTTTTAGTTCTGGCATTTTAAACAGCACATCACAAGAAATTGAAAAATAAGCGTGAAACAACACTCATTTTTCAATTCATAGCTCTATTGGTTAATAAATTAATCCCTTTTCACAGTATGCAAAACATACTATACAAACTATTTTTCTCATTTTGGAGTGTTATCACTCTATCTGCTGTATCACTTTATATTTTAGCGCATATGCCATTATCTGCCTTGAAGTTTAAGTTGTGGTCTCCAAGTTGCAGCTATTAGAAGTCTGCTTGACAAGAAAAAGTGCAACTGTTTTTATGAAAGGATTTGGTTTAATGTTCTTCTCAGTGTGCACTGCACCATGTTGAGTTGACTGAAAGGAGGTAAAACAGCTTGGGATTGCTGACTTTAACACTTATTTATGGCTTTCTTTATGTAACTACAAAACATACTCAAACAGAGAGACAAAGAGACTCCTTGGTCATGGTTTCTATTTTGCCTAGGTGTTTATAACTGAATAATGCTTGAATTGTATTCATGTCTGGAGAAATAAGAAGTAACAGTCAGCAGGACAGTTTTAAGGTACTCGTTTATTTCCCCTTTGATGCTGGTTTTAGTGCATCTTACTTCTTTGGTATCTCAGCTCACACTTAACAGTGTTGCAAAAAATGTAATAAGCCAAAAGAGCACAACTATCTAATGCTGAAGAAAGTTTAAGGTTGTTTGGAATTGTTTTGATTTTCATAATTTGAATAAAGTATTTTTCATATAGTGTACACACTTGCAGGTTTTATATAAAAATATACTATTAAAATATTTTATATATTGCAGGTAAACATATAGTATAGTTAAAAACATTCTAATGTTAGGACAGTTCTGGCAGACAGCGACGAATGAATGAAACGTGAAAAGAATGGATCAGAGCTTTACTTCAAGGTTTTGATTAACCATGGATCCTTGTGATCCTTGTGCATTCACACAGTAGCTCCATATCCAAGTGAAAACAAGTTACAAGCATGTGCTCCTTACATAGCTAAGGTCAACCCATATATTTTATTAGTGAATATAGTTTTTAAATCCTTGGTGAAAAATCAGAGGAAGAAAAGGTGGATAATCTACCAACAAAGCATCCATCAATGACAAGAATCACTGTCAGTTAATTTAAGGTAACATAAGGTTACCTTAAATTATAATTTCATTTCTATTATTATTATTTTTCAGTCATCTATTTTCTACATTTACATTTATAGCTGTATAGCTGGTATTTTTAGATTTGTTTTTATTGATATTTTTTTTGCAAATATTGCTGCTAGGGAGTTGCTTCTAATTTCGTTGAACATCTGATGTTTAGTGGTTAGCACTGTTCCCTCAAAGCAAGAAGGTCCTGACCAGGGCATGCTCCAGCTTCCTCTTACAGTCTAAACACATGCAGTTAGTAGGTTTAGGTTAATTGGCTAATGATCTAAAATGCTTGTAGATGTGATGTGCTGTTTGTCTCTCTGTGTTAGCAATGCAACAAGCTGCTGACCTGTTCATATCCAGTGACCCTGAACAAGATAAACAGTAAAAATCGATGGGTCGACAGTTAAGTTGTTAAGTTGTAGGACGAAAATTGCCAAGAGCAAACATGGGAACCAGAGTGAAGTTTTAAATTGTTAGTGAAAAAAATAAATAAAGATATGAACTCTGAAAACAAGAAAAAAAATGGAAGAAAGAATTTTAAAGATATGACTCAAACAGTTAAAATAGTTTTGCTTTCTGTGGCTGTATTTTGACTAAAGATTAACCTACCGATCAGTTTAGCAGAGTAATAAAGCAAAGCTCTATTAAATTATTTATTAATATTATCTACGCTGGGGAGCTGCTAAGATGCTGCTGAAGAACATATGTCAAATTAATAAAGCCAAAAGTCAGAGTATGAATTTGTAGTGTATGGATCGTTAGCCAAATTGGTAGGGTGCAGTGGTAGTGCAAGAAATACAGAAACTGAATTGTTAAATATTAAGAAGAACAATAAAGCACCAGATTTGGTTCGGGAACATCACAGGCACAGGGATTACAGCGATTACATTCAGATTTTCACAGATGGGTCTAAGGAGCCACAGACAGCAACAACTGTTATTTCCACATAAGATCATCACTGGGAGAAGAACATCTAATTCAAGTGTATATGTAGAGGATTTGTGTGCAGTGGCTTGAAGGTGTGAGGAATAGTAAGAAGCTAAAATGCAGTGATTCACTCACTGTCAGCATTATTGTCTATTGATACAGGGACAGCAAGCAAGCACCTAGAGATGGTTTACGAATTTTTATCACATAATTCACGTTTAACTGAACAGGCAAAAAACATCTCATTAATGCGTGTAGAGAAGCAGGGGCTCTAAGAGGAAGGAGCATGTGATTATCAGCAGACTTCAAGCTGGATGCAGTAATTTGAATGGCACGTAAATTGCGTAAGAATGCAACTTAATACTGTAATCAGTGTTAAGAAAGATAAATAGTACAACACGTTTTGATTCCATGCAGGGAAATCGGTGAAGCGAGAAGAGAGCCAAGTAGAGACATGCAAAGTTTAGGGCTAGGGGAGGTCAGTTTAAAAAAAAAATGTGATCATGTCTGGAGACTCAGCAGAGAGGACAAGAATTTTATTTACTGTCTTGAAAGCGACCAGAGTTGAATATGTCACTAACATGACTATATGGGATGACTTTGTAGGTGAATGACAGATCAAAGAAACTGGAGGGGTGGTTGATAAAATAGAAATAGATGTAAGGGACGTAAAATTTAGAAAGTAAGATTAATTAATACTCAGTAGTTTTGCCTAGGGAACCAAAAAAGAAGTTTGGAGAGGTAACTAACTAAAATTGTCAAAGATAATGGGAGAGGGTGTCTTTATACATGCTCAGTCATTCAGGTAAGGAAATCCTAAAACGTTTATTGTGTTCACTTGGATGAGTGATGAAACATTTCTCCCACTGAAAACACTATGTCCAGATGAACAGAATCAACCTTTTTGAATATTAGAGGGACTAAATTAATGTGGGGAGTGATTACAGGAATGCCAGTGGGCAGCGATCTAGAGAAACCTAAACAAAACATGCATGATAGTGAGAATTACTGACTGAAGAAATCGTCTAAAACAACTATGGGGAGAGAGCTGATAACTTATCAGTGCCGTTGGGGGTGATGAACTTTCAAGTTAGACCTTCTGTGCTTCCTCCCCTCAGGTGCTTCCTCCCCTCAGGTGCTACAAGTGTCAGAGATATGAGCATTGCAGTGTGCAAATGGAAGCAGAGGTGCTCTAAGTGTGGGGGTGAGCACAGATATGGAGACTGTGATAATGCAAAAGATAACTGTGGTAGGCAGCACAGGGTGACCTATGGGGGATGTGAGGTTAGGAGAAAAGATATGGAAATAGAAATAGAAGTTAAAGAAGTTCACAGTATAAGTTGCATAGAAGCTGTAAAGAATTAACGAAAAAAGGTTTGTGAAATAGACATATGACTGACAGGAAAGTCATTGTACATTTACATTGCAGAAGATGATTTTGCTGATTGCTTATCTGATAAATTGCATGGACCAACTGAAACACCAAACAGCAAGACAGAAACAGAACAACAGAAAAAACTGTGAATGGATTAGATTAATTTTTTGTATGAAAGACACGCTCTGGGAGTTAATAAGTGAACCAAGACAGATAAGAAGGCAGGAGGACCAGAAGAGAAGACAATATGATTATTTTAGAGTGGGACACTAAAGGTTTGGAGAAAATTGGAGAATAGTTTAAAGGAATCACTGAATTTCAAAGGAAGGACAACAGAAAATATCTGTACAGAGGAAACCTGGTTAAAACGACAAAGGAGAAGATAATGAAGTAGTATGTATAAACTTTGTAAAATGGGGAATTCAGTATAGAGTCTTTGGAAAAGGAACACATAATATACAACAACTAACATAAAATACATAGAATAACCACTAACTAAATGCTAACATACAACCACTAACAGTAATATCTAACACCAAGTTAGCTGTCAAATATTAGGCTAAGAAAGCATTTGATCCAAAATCTTACTATCATGAAAACGAAACTGGATCTTATTGCTTTGTTGTGAAAGAATTGAGTCAGTCCATGTGTATTTTTTATAAGACAGACCAGGGGCGATTTTAGCCCATTTTTCAAAATGAATCAAAGCACCCCCAAAGATTTCTTACTTTTTTTTTTTACAATATTTGCTGTGTGTGTGTCACACTACTAAAAATATAAAAAGCATACAGAACTTGGTTGAGACGTAACATTTTAACAACAAAAGTATAGATAAGCACCCTCTCCCAAAATGGTTTGTTCCAGCTCGTCTTTCCCCTACTCTGGCAAATGTTATTACTGAATGTAAACATGCATAATCACATGACACATTTTTTGGGCTTTATTTACTTGACTAACACAAAAATGTGAAGAAGAATCTTACCTGTAACTGGGCTGTAGGCATTTCCAATATTTAAAAATGTGTAATCGTAGATCATAGTTACATCTGTGTCAAAGGGCCCAAATGGTGAATCCACTCCAATTCCAACACTGAATATGACCGTGTTTCTCTCTAAGAAAAAAAGAAAAAAAAACATGTTTATTTCAGATATGTGTTAAAGTATGATTCTTCACATCATTTTATTTCTCCAGATGTTGAAAATCACAAAAAAAAAACAACCCAAAAACGTCTGCTTCAGCTTTATTCTTTACCTTTTTGTCCCAGCTGAAGTTTTCCAGCTTGCTTTCAATGTTCATCATCTTGATTTCCAAAGAATTTAATTTTTCTGTCATGGCATTGGTTTTGATAGTATCCTAGGCCACAGCCAGGCCACAAAACAACAAAATCAAAAAGAAACTGTTGAAATTCATCTTCCAAATTTCACCACTTAACAGACTTCTGACAAATGATCTCATTTGGTTGCTTTTATGTCATCTACTCATCCGCCATTAATTATTAACATGTACACGTATACTTTTTTTTTTTTACACATTTTTCTACATATTTGTTATCTAACTATGTCAACCAAGATCAATGAAAGAAATCAATAAAGAAAGAGCAACAGAGCAGTCCACAACCTTTTTTTGTGTCACCGACCAGTTTAATGTCAGAACCAAACCATGAATGTCACAATTAGGGTTGTCAAAAAAAAATTATACTCGGCGATACAAATCGATACTGAAAAGAACATTACTATCGGATTTGGTACTCACTTGCAACAGTATCGATTGGAAGAGTGCCGTTTTCGCCTCCTCCAGCTGACACACAACTTCACAGCCTCACTCACTAGCAGCTGAAAGAGCTGACGTTCACAACACTGAACAAGACCGTATGACGGTCACTAAAGCTCCTGTTTCAACAACATTGACATGTTAAAGAATAATATCTAATAATATATAATTGTGGGATATGTGACTATGGACTAAAGGAAATGGTGCTGTTGCATTATTTGATTTAATGTTAAAACCATGTTATAACAAACCATGTTAGAACCAACCATGTTATAACAACCATGTTATAACCATGTTATAACCAACCATATTATAACCATGTTAAAACCAACCATGTTATAACTGTGTTATGACCAACCATGTTATAACCAACCGTGTTGTAACCATGCTATAACCAACCATGTTTATGACAAACCGTGTTATGACCAACCGTCTTATGACCAACCATGTTATAAACATGTTATAACCAACCATGTTATAACCATGTTATAACCAACCATGTTATAACCATGTTATAACCAATGGTGTTATAACCAACCATGTTATAACCAATGGTGTTATAACCAACCATGTTATGACCAACCGTGTTATGACCAACCATGTTATAACCATGGTATAACCAACTGTGTTTTAACCATGTTATAACCAACAATCTTATAACCATGCTTTAACCAACCATGTTATAACCAACCATGTTATAACCAACCATGTTATAACCAACCATGTTATGACCAACCGTGTTATGACCAACCATGTTATAACCATGGTATAACCAACTGTGTTATAACCATGTTATAACCAACCATGTTATAACCATGTTATAACAAACCATGTTATAACCAACCGTGTTATGACCAACCATATTATAACCAACCATATTATAACCAACCGTGTTATAACCATGTTATAACCAACCATTTTATAACCATGTTATAACCAACCCTTTTATGACCAACCATGTTATAACCAACCGTGTTATAAACATGTTATAACCAACCATGTTATAACCATGTTGTAACCAACCATGTTATAACCAACCATGTTATAACCATGTTATGACCAACCGTGTTATGACCAACCATGTTATAACCATGTTATAACCAACCATGTTATAACCAATGGTGTTATAACCAACCATGTTATGACCAACCGTGTTATGACCAACCATGTTATAACTAGAGATGGACCGATCCGATATTACGTATCGGTATCGGTCCGATACTGACCTAAATTACTGGATCGGATATCGGAGAAAAATTTAAAATGTAATCCGATCCATTAAATATCACGAAAGCACCTCACAAAACTTGCAACACGCTGTAACTCACCTCAGAACGTTAGCACGTCAGAGCTATCACGTGATAGAGCGGCTGTGGCATGCGGGACCTGTCGGTGGTCTGGATAGCATGTGGAGCTTCGCTAGCAACCCGGCATTTCATCTCCGACAAAGTTATCCC
>NW_005189448.1:0-1169 GCF_000239375.1 Pundamilia nyererei
GTTAGATTCTTGTCATGTAGAATTTTGTCCACACAGCAGCTTTTAATCAGCCCACAAAAAAGTTTATCACTTTTATTCAAAACACCAAACATATTGTGTGTCTATATCATTGTGGAAAAATTCAGCTCGAGTTCAGACATGACTGTATCTAAAGGAGCCATTAGAAAGCCGAATTCATAGGTAACATGTATACATTCCACCTTTTGTTTGAACAGAATTCATGTGACACAGCAGCTTTTCATTCTACTTGAAATATTTGTTTACGTGTTAGTTGCAAGCCTGTCTGCTTTACTCTGCAGCTGCTTCCAGACAAGTGGAACAAAACAATAGTTTTAATCACAAGGTAACAGGTAAAGAGAAGCATTTGCAAGAAGTCTCTCTCAGCACGCCTTTGTTTTGCAGGGGGGGAAACAACAACAACATAGCTTTCTCAGGAACAAGCAGGGCAACATCAGCAGGTGAGCCAGGCTTCATTAACTGTTGTAGTTCAACAACCCGGCCTGAAGACAAACCACCACCTTAAGTATGTAGAGTTATAGATCATTGGAACAAATGATCTGTGTGTGTGTGTGAAGCCAAAGGGAGTGAACAAAGACAAGTCCTGTCCATGAAATATGGTATACTTTGTCCAAACAGGAGGACAAGAACTGGATGCAAATCTCATACATGAAACCATCAAAACCAATTTTTGGTACGTTATTTCAATTAGTGCATAAACATACATATCTAAACTTTGACTTTGTAAGCTCCAATAGTGATTACAATAGAATAGTGCTGCTCTATGATAGATTTTTAAACTATTTGTTTCTTTGTCAAAGTTGCTGGAAGGATATGTTAAGTCTTTGTATTTACATTTAAAATTCATTATATGTGAAAATGTGCTTTTCTTTATTTCTGTTCAAAGAATGATCTTACTAACTGTAGTAGTGAAGACAGCTGTAAAGAAAACCCTATTTCAGTAAGGCAGCTGAGCTGATCTGCTTCTCAGAGTTTCACCATTACAACAGCTTCCTTCCCTAAAAAATTGTGCTCCCATATTTCCCCTCCTCTTGCCTCATACAGTAAAAGGTCTTGAATTATGAGGCCCCATTATATCCCTGAATCTGAGGTTTCATCATGTGCTCAGACTGGTGCACCATCAAAAACTCAAAAACTTTATTGAACAACAA
>NW_005189448.1:2912-4288 GCF_000239375.1 Pundamilia nyererei
GGACAGGACTCTGCAGGATCACTGATCCACCTCAACACAGAGACAAACTACAGCATTTCATCCATTTACACACAGCTTCATCAACACTAACTCCACACACTCAGCTTACCAGTGACTGTCAGGTTAACTGTGTTACTGATGGGACCCTCTCTGGACTCACACCAGTAAACTCCACTGTCCCATGGGTAGATGTAGTTTATGTTACAGGACGAACCAGCTGATGTTCCCCAGTCAGCTCCACACTGAGTCCTCTGTCGTTTGCTTGTGTTTCTCCTCAGAGTCCATCCAGCAGAGCTGTCGTCCTCCTCACAGCTCAGAGACACAAAGTCTCCGTTAAAGAACTGAGAGCTGCTGGGACTCACAGTCAGACGAGCTGTGAGGAAAGGGGGAGAATATATAATATTTGCATGTGATTGGCTTGGTTGAATCAATACACGAGAACCCGATCTTGTGGCCCATGATGGCGAAGCTGAAACACATTACACAGCAAAGCCAAGTTCACAAATTTATTGAGATTTTAAATATCTCCTGTTCATCTCAGTAAATGAATGAGTGTCTAAACTTTCCTTTTTTAGGGAGATTTGAAATTTGGGCAAAAGAAGGCAATGTGGTGCAGACAAGGCGGGAAAAGTCATGTTTCTCAGGAAAATTGAATATTGAAACAAATTGAATAACTGGAATGTTTATTCATTGGTGTTTTTTGTTTTTTTTATATTTGTTTTTTAAGAGTTAGCATTTACTGCTGTTACATTTTCATATCAAATACAAGTTAAGTCCATCTGTACATCCAATTTATGCTGCTTATCTGGGCTTGGGTGGCTGGGGAAACACTCTGAGCTGAAATTTCCCAGGGACATCAACATGCTCCTGAGGCAGCCTAGGGGTGCCCTGCAACAACCAGAGCCTTCAGGAACTCAGGGTGAATCTCATCAACCCCAGTCAAGGTTAGCAGCTTGCTACCAACACTGTAAACAATGTTTGTAGAATACCGCTTCCCTCTCCTGCATCATTTGACAATTGCCAGAGTCGCTTTGACGCTGACCAAAAGTCACGTTTCATTGTCCAACTGAACTCCCAAACCTAAGTTTTTAAAAAACCGTACTCTGTTCGTCCTGCCAGCACCTGTTATCTCCTTCTGGAGTCCCACAGACTAATAAAGCCCAGTAAGACTCCTCCTGCATGACGGCTCCCTTCCGCTCCAGTGTCCATCACCTGGTTCTGGGACTGCAGAGACAGGTGCCAACAACCTTGCAGGATTCTCTGCAATAGAGGTGCAGAACATTGTCCAATCTGGCTCAGTGCCCCCAGCCTCCATTACAAAGCAATCAAACCAATGCTGGAGGTGGGAGTTGAAATTTCGTGGAGTGAGGGCTCTG
>NW_005189448.1:5231-7249 GCF_000239375.1 Pundamilia nyererei
GCGGTATGCCCGATGGCCAGTCCAGCTATGGATACAAGTTAAGTCGGTTATTTAAATAAAATATAAATAATGGAGACAGTCAGCAGGAGTGAGATAAGACTGATCTGTTTTTATACATTTTCTTTCACCATGTTCTTAATAGCCTCTTGCAGCATCTTGAAAGACTGAGTCAGGTTTACAGTGTGACAGAAGAAGGTTACTGACCTTGGTTTGTGGTGCAGCTCAGCAGTGAGATCAGAACTAAAGAGAAATTAAACTCAGGTTAGTTCAGAGTTTCACATTCAACAAGACAGCAGAGGCATGAAAAACACAGAGTGAACTTACAGAGCAGACACAGCAGAGACGTTTCCTCCATCCTGCTGCTCAGTGACATCAGACCAACACTGAGATCAGTTCAGAGTCACATCAAGTAAAACCCTTATCTTTGTCCTTCTCTTTTTCATCTTCCTCTTTCTCTTTGACTGCCTCAGAGTCGTGGCTTCTTTTCCACTGAACACCATGAGAAAGTTTCAGTTCTTGGTTAAAACAAAGCAAAAAGAAAATTTTAATGCTAAAACTGAAGCTTGGATTGAAGCAAAATCTACAACTGACAGCAGTTTTGTTGACAACGTCTTATCAACCACCCCATTTCCCAATTAAAATAAATAAATTAATGTTTTTAGGTTGATAGATGCAAGTATTTCATTTTTTTCTGTATCTGTTAACTGACCTGGTCTTAGTACCAAGAGATTCCAGCTTCTCTGTGTTTTAATCTCTGAAACGTGGACAGAAACTGTGTGAATACGCGAGATCAGACCACATGTCATGCTCTGGCTGATGTGCTGCTATGATATCTCTTCTTTCTGCTCTCAAACTACCAGATATTTTTTTGCAAATCCTCAAAACATTAACTCTGCATGCTGTTACAGTTTTAATATGACTGAAATCCAGCTGAATGTGTCTGAGAGAAACCACATCACACACACAGAGCATGTGTAACTGTAGAAAACACCCAGAGTCGGTGAGTATCTCCCCATAATGTTCAGATAAGACGGTGTGACATGGGTCCCTTTATAGCTGAAACAAAAATGGTTATAAATCAGTTATTTGATGACTTTTAAAGGATGTTTCCTGCTTAAAGGTCACACACAGCTGACAGAAAACATGGTCTGTATTACTGAATCTCAGCAATAACTTAAAGTCTTTTGTGTTGTCTTATTTTGATTGTTGTTGATTTCATTTCATTTGAAACATTTAGGGTCTTCACTTCCAAAGCAGTGAAATAAAAAAAACAAAACAAAACTAAATAACTAAAAATAGCTGTGATGTCAGTAAGTACACTCCCGTTCCAATTGTAGAAGTGTTGCTCTGTGTTCTCGGGAAGTCGGGACTCCTGTGTCAACTTACGAAGTCTGGAATAGTGAAAAGGTGAGTACGGACTCTTGTACATGAGTATTGAGAAAAAGCTTAACAGTCTGCAGTCTATGAACTAACCTCACCAAACCCAGCTAACAATGTTAGCTCGGTGGCGAGTAGCCTTCATTAATAGGAATAAAAATCACACAACAATAATACATTGAAGATACTGAAGTTTCGCCGATCCCATTCTTCTTATGAAATGGTGTCAGAAATGGATTCCTGCCTGTGCATTGCTGGCTCTGGGTCCATTGTGTAACTGATGCCACCAACATTAACAGGACACTTACATTACAGCCTTTATTGCTTGTTTTGTTTGGATTTACAGTAATCAGAGAAACTGTATTAATCCCAGACTGAAATTGAGTTTAACCCTTAGATGCACACATGGGGTCAAAAATGACCCCGGGGGTTGTTTTTCTTCAAAATCTTTAAAATGCAAAGTTGTAATAGATTCATATTCCAGGTATTCCTCATAAAATATGTTTGTAACATGAGGCCATTTGCATTTTTATTTATTTTTTCATTAATTTATAAAAAATGCAGTTTTTCTATCACTACCCCACTCTTCCACAAGTGGGGTCAAAAATGACCCCAAGCAGTTCCTGTGGAATCTTCTATGA
>NW_005189449.1:0-1520 GCF_000239375.1 Pundamilia nyererei
GTCTGCGTCTCCCTCTGTTCGGCGTCGCGTTCTCCCTCATAGCTGCGTGGATTTCCCTGTGTCTCTCTGCAAGTGTTAGTTATTGTTCCCGGTTTAAGTTTTGTATTTCTTGTGATCTGCCTTCCAGCATTAAAGCTGTGATTTTGAGTTTATCCCCTGAGTCCGTGAGTTTGCATTTTGGGTCCTCATCCTGCTTGCCACACAGCGATCCATGACAGTTCCCAGCCAATAGAAGAAAAAGCAAGTGATAAAGCTGCTTCTAAATGCAAAGACATTAAACACTACTGGAAAATCTCTCAGACTGTCATTAGAGAGCGGTCTGAGGGACCTTCAAGGTTTGTGATTCTATTTTTCAGAGAACTGGTTTGTCAGTAAGTAGAGTTGATCTCTAATCTGGATCACATTTGCAGCATGAGTTACCATGGTCATGTACCCTGGTAATAAGTAAACCACCTTCCACCAAGGTTCACCCTGAAGTTACCTGAATAAGACAAAATTCTGTAGCACAGGCCTCAGCTCTTTCTTACTAACAATGCTGCAATCATGGCTGGGACCAATGTGGTTTTTTTTCTTTTCACGAATGTTCAGGAAATAATTACTAACTGTTAGTTAGTCTCTGCTTAACAACAGAGTTTTCCCTTTCCCCAAACCCCCCTGGACACCAAGCCCAATTCTTATTGTTAGTAATAAAGCATTCAATCTATCTGATTCATTCTCTGGAATCTGTTTGCTGCTTTTGGGTTCTCTCAATAACCGTTACCCTTAGGTCATCTTATATTTGACTCAATTCTCTCAATTTGTTGCCCAAACACTGACACTTGTGAATGGAATCTGACAATTTCACTACTCAAAGAAACATTAACAAATACCGTCATTTAAGATATTATACATCTATACAACAACTCAAAGCTATTGCATGGCATGTATAAATTATGTAGACAGTGAAATGGTCTACATCAGTTTTCCATATTTCCATATTTGGCCATCACTGAATGTTTAAACTCAGGGCGAGCCAACACCTCCTCATCTCACCCACAGGCCAACCTTATGTGATTTAGATGCAAGCAGGGGCGACTTTAGCCCATTTTTGGGGGTGCTTCAGCCCATTAACCTTATAACTCCTGTTGTGTGTGTGTGTGTTTGTGTACAGAGAGACAGCCAGGTTCATAATGGATATAAGGAAGTTTTTTCAAAAAAAGGAGCCACATTCAGGTAAAAGTGTAAAATCAGTGTTTCAATGTTTATATCTTTTATTAGATGTTCATGTGGTTTGGTTATTTGCCTTTTGGTTGAAAGTAGACTGAGAGAGGACTTTTTGTTAGTGATCTTAATAGTATTTTTTTTTTCATATTAATGTAATTTTTCATCTAATTGATTCTATTTGTGTATGATTGTCAGTCCAAAGAGGGAGAGAGGAAAGAGGGGAACGTGAGGAGAAAGGGCAAGATCAGGAAAAACCAGGTAAGAAAACAGACAGGGAACAGTGACAGGCAAAACAGAAACTGTTAAACTGACAAAGA
>NW_005189449.1:1904-3582 GCF_000239375.1 Pundamilia nyererei
GCTGTAAAGAGAAGCAGAGTGCTCTGTTTATATTCTAAAAATGTTTTAAGCTTGTTTCAAAGATTCTGTACAGCAGCTTTAAATGTTTTCCAAAAGCACACATACACTTATCAGTGTTTCTCAAACTTTTTACAGTGTGTACCACCTGATAAAAAATGTCAAGCTCTCCTAAGTACCACTATGAAAAAATGAAAATCATAAATCTTACAACGCAAAAATTGTATTATTAAATTAGTAAAACTAGTATCTGCAATAAAGATTTTTTTCATGCATGGTATACATTCTACCACAGGCAAAGTTGCCTCCATTTTTATATATATTTTTTAAATATTTTGTAATAATTTATTTGTAATAATTTATTCTGTTTTGGAAGTGTTTTTTTGTGCATCTGTATTATATTATACATACACATTAAAATTGAATCTCTGTCCAAAAATCCACTCAGTTTACTTTTGACTCACTATGAGCATCATTCATAATTTTCCCCCAGTAATTAAGGAACTATATGTATTTTCTTTTTTTATTCCAATCCATTCTTCTTTTGCAGCATTTAAATAACCTTTATCAGATTTGATGGTTTTGTTACAGACTTTTCAAAAAAGTGTTTTGCATTTCTTTCACAAATGTGGGGATTAAATTGCGTTAAAATGCACAAAACAGTGATGTCATGTTTTGAGACGAGGACCCAGGCACAGAGAGACTTGATGAATTTAAGAATCTTATGATTTAATAAAGAAATTTGCAGACTTGCACAGAGATGGTAAAATTATGATGACTGATAACGGAGACGAAGACAACAGACGACAAGGACAGGGAGGATGCAGGGACTGACAGAGACAAGGAAGAAGTCTCATTGTGACGAGTAAAGTGTATCTTGGCCGGCTGGGCAGCTCTCTGGGTGCTCAGCACCCCCAAAGCTCTGATCCTAGAATCGCCCCTGAATGCAAGGTGTTGTCAAACCTTTGAGCCAAATTTCTCCTATGCAAAACATGCAGCAGTCTGTGCCAGGCTTACTTTAAGACTGTTGGTTCCTGTCGAGCCTACACAGTACTGGTCAGTGCTGTACCAAAGCTTTAAATGCTAGAAAGAAAAAAATAAAACTCTATGCATGGGTAGCATTTAGGCATTAATAATTGATATTTTACTATGACATGACACATGAGTTTTCTGACAAATATATAATAATGAAGGATTTAACATTTTGTGAGCAGAGGCCTGTGCTGCGAATAGAAATTAAACATACCCAGTGCATGAACTAGTGAGGCTATACTGTAGGACAAATACGTACTATAGGGAAAATATGAAATGATTATCTATACAGCAGAGCACTACATTTAAATATTAATGCTTATAGAACAACAACATTGTTTTGTGTGGTTTTTAGCACCAGACACAGGAGAATAATAATATATCAGAGGAAATGAAAAAATATTATTCTTTTCTGTGTTTTGTAATGAAAGTGTGTGACTCTAGGAAAACAGCTTAACAAACTTGAATTTAAAGCAGTGGTTCAACTTAAGAAATTAACGATTTGTTCAAGCAGTGTTATCCTCTCGCCTGTTGCACTTTGCTGTGATTGGGTGATCTAATGATGACTCATAAGAAACAATAAAATGACACAAGCACCAGATATATTAAAACACTTCACTGTGGTGTCATACACTATGCTAGAGGACCA
>NW_005189449.1:5246-7245 GCF_000239375.1 Pundamilia nyererei
TGGGTGACCTCGAGCCGACTGGCCTCACCCCAGTTTCTCGACATTCTACAGGGAACACTGGGCTTCACTTTCCCTGGAGTCAGCATCCCAGGCTTGAAAGAGTTTCTTTTGAATGTCCGACCCTCTCCCAAACCAGGAATGGAATTTTTCAATATGTTCTGGGAAGAACATTTTGGTTGTAAGCTGGAGTTTGAAAGCCAAAGAGCCAAAGACTATGAAGCAGATGATTTCAATGTTAATGATAGTTTTCGTTACAACTCAGGTTTCCAAAACAATTCTCTTTATATGGTCGGATTTAATGTGGGACAAAAAAGTTTATTTAACATGTCAGCTTATAAAGATGGTGAATATGCTTTTGAAAAGCCTGTATGCACAGGGTCAGAGGATTTGAGAAACACTGACAGCAGTTATAGTGATGTATCTCAGGTTCGAATATCCTACAATGTGTATAAAGCTGTGTATGCCGTTGCCCATGCTCTGCACACTTTTTTGAACTGCGATTCAGCAGGACCTAGCGGGGGATTGTGTGAGAAACACAGCTCATTTTCAAATGGTCAGGTAATTGAAAATATTATAAAATATTTAAATCAACATTCATGGGATTCATGTGTAGGGTTTTTTTTTTGCCATTCTTTTGTTTTTCTAATTCTCTTTTTTTGTAGTTTCTTCAATATCTGAAGATGGTCAATTTTACCAACCAGTTTGATGATAAAGTATACTTTGACTCCAATGGAGAGCCAGTCCCGCTTTATGACATTATTAACTGGCAGAAGGACAGCAAGGATAAAATCAGGTGGGATATAATACTTTAAAGTGCAAATGAACTGTATGTTGAAGTAATCATGAACAATAAACTATAGTTACATTTATTTTAGGATAACTGCAATTTTTGATAAAATGCTACAATACATAAATTCTTTTGCCTTTTGAAATATTTTATGCTACTTTGTGCTAGATTTATCAAAGTTGGAACATATGATGGTTCAGCACCACAGAGAGAGCAGTTGCAAATAAAAAAGAACACCATTGTATGGACAAAAGGACAGTTACAGGTAGGTCATAGTTATCCTCCACGTATTTGTTATGAAACTGTTCAAATTAACTTGATACACTATCTTAAATAGCAGAAACAACATATTGATGGCTATTTTACTTTTCTCTGTTCCTTGTTCAGGTTCCTGTATCTCAGTGTAGTGCTCCATGTCCCCCTGGCAGCAGGCAGGCCACACGCCAAGGAGAGCCCAAATGCTGCTTTGATTGTTTGCCCTGTGCAGATGGAGAGATCAGCAACCAGACTGGTAGCCCATATATGTTATTTATTTATTTATTTTAAAGAAGATAAATAAATAAATTATTATGTAGTGCAATGAAGAAGGTCATTGAATTTAAAGATGGACACTTGGAGAACCATCAAGATATGTTGATATGCAAGGAAAACTTCCATAATGTTTACACACATATAGTTACGTTTTGTGTTCCCAAAGGTTCCACTGAGTGCACAAAATGCCCTGAGTACTTCTGGTCAGACAAAGAAAAAGTGAAATGTGTTGCAGGGGAAGAAGAATTCCTCTCTTTCTATGACACCATGGGAATCATCCTGGTTGCACTCACCCTGTTGGGATTCTTACTGACCACCATCATCACCATTGTGTTTCACAGTTTCCGCTTTACACCCATCGTCAAGGCCAACAATTCAGAAATAAGTTTCTTGCTTCTCCTGTCACTCAAGCTCTGTTTCCTGTGTTCTCTGGTGTTCATTGGTCAGCCATCTTGGTGGACATGTAGGCTCCGCCAGGCAGCATTTGGGATCAGCTTTGTCCTGTGTTTGTCCTGCCTCCTTGTTAAGACCATTGTGGTCCTCCTGGCTTTCCGGACTAATGTACCTGGTTCCAGGGGTCGGAAGCTGTTTGGTACATCCCAGCAGAGGATTCTGATCATCTGTGCGACAGCTCCTCAGGTAGGACGAACAGTCACTGTCATTTAAAGATCAGTTTGTGTG
>NW_005189450.1:0-2756 GCF_000239375.1 Pundamilia nyererei
TCTGTCGTCCCGGTTTGAGACGTGAGTAAAACTGTGCTCAGCGTTCAGATGTGGGAGCGTGCTGATCTCCTGCCATTGGCTGGAGTCGTGCGTGTGCCGCTAACAGCTGCTTCGTCTCGTCGGAGTGCTAACATGAAGCCGAGCTCGACACATATGACAGAGATGCTCAAAACTCTGCCCCGGTGTAAAAGTCCCGGTGTGTGGGTTCAAGAAGGACTTCAGTATAAGTTCACCTGCTCCTCTTCCTCCTTTTCCTCCTCGTTCAGGCCACCCAGGGTCCCTGCAACGCTCCCAAACCCGGCATGCTGGACTTTGTCAACAAGGCCAAGTGGGACGCGTGGAAGTCTCTGGGCTCCATCTCACAGGTACAAACACAGCAGGGAGATAAATGATGAAGGGTCGTTGCTCAGCTGTCTGTAGGAAGTCTTTTATTCTCTCGGGACTTCAGGTTAACGCTCTTTCCTGAAAGAGCGTTGCTGCGCTCGGAGCTCACAGATCTGCTCCTCCTTTAGCTTCTTGATGCTAACAGGCCGCTCTGCTGTGTTCTTTCCTCTTTGGTTTGAATCTGTTAGGATGAAGCCCGACAGAAGTACTGCGACCTGATTGGCTCCCTGGTGGAGGCAGAGACTGGAAGCTCCGCCCAGGTGAGCGCACAGCCAGCTGGGAGCGGTGCGACCTACGAGACGCTGTTGGTCACCAAGGAGGATGACATCACCACCATCAAACTGAACCGACCGGCCAAGAAGAACGCCATCACGACCGAGGTCAGCCACGCTTCAGACCGAAGCTACTCTGAAACAAACATGTACACCTGCTTTTCTTCTTACATCTGTGTTTCCTGTCAGATGTACAACGAGATCATCGCCGCTCTGGAGCAGGCGGCCACGGACGACTCTGTCATCACCGTCGTTACAGGTGTGCACACGCACGCACGCGCACACACACACGCACACACACACACAGGGCTGTGTGTCAGGTCCTGTGAGCTTCCAGAACAAACCACTGACAGGAAGAAGAGTCAAATGAATAAAGTTGCTGTGTGAACGTCTCTGATTCATCATCAGGCCTGCAGATGTTACTGAACATCATGAATGATTGTTGCTGTTCGTGGAGAGAATGAGTCTGAGGAAACGCGGCGGTCCGTCCTCGCTGGGACTAAACTCCGACTGAAACCTTCAGGCTCGTGTTGAAGTAAACGCGTGTTCTCTTCGTTCTCACGTTTCAGGCGCCGGCGATTTCTACTGCAGTGGAAACGACCTCACCAACTTCACCAAAATCCCGGAGAACGGGGTGGAGGAGATGGCCAGACGGGGTGCAGATCTGCTCAGGTGAGTGTTCATGATGGAAGCAGCAGGAAACCCACTGTACTCGAGTAAAAGTATTCATGTCCTTAAGTATAGCGTAGATCACAGTGGCTCTGCATGCACGCCGTCATCTGCATCATGTGAGGTCGTCTCCTTGTTGACCTCTGAACCTCAAACTGCTCTGAAGGAGAGATCAGCCTGAATCATTCCCGCCTCGCACAGTCAGGATGTTTTATCTGGTGCCAAAGCTGAAACCCTGAGCTCTCCTCTGTCTCTCTGCAGGAAGTACGTGAACGCTTACATAGACTTCCCCAAGCCGCTGGTTGCCGTGGTGAACGGACCGGCTGTGGGCGTGTCTGTCACTGTGCTGGGCCTCTTTGACCTGGTCTACGCCACAGAGAGGGTACACACACACACACACACACACACACACACACACACACACACACACACACACACACAGAGAAGACGTCACATGATGATGGTGAAACCTTTGACTCGTAGGCTCAGGATGTTTGAGTGCAGACTCAGGTGTGTTTCCTCACCTGGATGATGATCACGTCACAGCTGGACCTGCTGTGCGTGTTTATTCTGACTGCGCTGCAGCGCAGCAAGATTATCAGTGCACCATAACACAGGCTGCAAAACACCATCTCCCTGCCCTCCCCCCTCCTACTGACTCCCACAATTACTCCCATTTCCTGTCTGTATTTCTCTGGAGTCTGTTCATGTGGATGTAGGCTTCCATGATCAGTGAACTGACCTCCCAGCCCATTGTTCCTTCAGTGGGCTGCAAACCTGCAGTCAGCTGAGACTGAAGACGTCGGCTGGATGATGACGAAACGTTTCTCCCACTGAACACGTCCAGATGAACAGAATCAACTTTTGGAGATTTACTTACCTGGACGGTCGAGCGTGCATCAGGATATGATTGATATGTTTCTTGACTCGGGTATAGGACAGCAGATCTCAGTTTAAAAGGGAAACGACACGTAATTAAACTAAAAAGAGTTACGAGAAAACCTTTTATTTAATGTTTTTCCTGGTTTCAGTGAGTAAAAATAAGAGACCTGTGTTATCCTCATTTATCTGATGCTGGGTGTTGATGCAGAGCTTCATTGTTATTGTTAATGAACAATTTAACGTCCAGTTTCCATGAAAGACACCTTTTCAGGTCACGTGACAGCGACCTGCTCCAGGTGGTGACGCTGTGCCTCTGTGTGTCTCAGGCCACCTTCCACACTCCGTTCAGTCAGCTGGGTCAGAGCGCCGAGGGATGCTCCTCCTACACCTTCCCTAAACTCATGGGTGCTGCTAAGGTACACACACACTGTCACAGAGGCAGTGCTCATGAACGCTGCCCCCTGCTGGTAACCTGTGCACACTGCAGGCAGCTGTTAGGACTGATGACACGTTTCCGTGTGTGTGTGTGTGTGTGTGTGTGTGTGTGTG
>NW_005189450.1:3726-4636 GCF_000239375.1 Pundamilia nyererei
GAACGACGCCGAGGTGGAGCGCCTGATGGAGCGCTGGACGTCAGACGAGTGTTTCAACGCCGTCATGAGCTTCTTCCAGGCCAAGGCCAAGCTCTGAGGAAGAGGAGGCGTGCATGATGAAGATGATGGTTATTAATTGTAAATGTTGTAGAGTGACTTAGAGCAGACTGTAGGATGTTTCGTGACCAATCACAGCGCAGGATGAGGCGCGACAGACAGAAAACAGTTCACAGGTGGTTCTCTGTAGTGTGAGCGCCACCTGGTGGGCGGGGTAGGGAGGTGCAGAGGCTCTGAGGCTGTGGCAGCAGGTCTCAGTGAATGAAACGCAGGCTTAAAGCTCACAGAGCTTCTGTCCTCAGCTGATGCTTTAGGAGTCCGTGTGAGTCTGAGCTTCAGTTTTCACACCGTGATGCTTTCAGTGTGCTCACTGCTGGTAAAGTGCCTTAAACACTAACTGCTGCTCAGCGTTCTCCGACGTCTGTTTGTCCAATAAATTCATAATCACTCGATGAGGTCGTCTTCTCTGTAAATATTCAGTCTGTGTTTGTGGGTGTTTAGAAAGGACACTTTATAATCTACGAAAATATCAAATCTGTCTGACAGTCATAATTTTCTCTACTCTTTATTCTTTAAATCAAACGTCTTTGTTTTTGCCTGTTTGGTTCTTTAGCCGTCAGAGTTGATCTGTGAAGGTCAACAAAGACGCCCAACGGATTTACTTCATCACGGCCTTGTCGTATTGGTCCATTTGATTGACCTTTATTATTCATTTATTTATTTATTTAATTAATTTCATTTCAAGTTATCACAGACAGGACAGACGTGAGTGGGGGATAGGACAGGGAGAAAAAAGAGGGAGGGGAAGAAAGACAGGAAGACGGACGGTGAGAGAGGACACTAAAAAAAGAAA
>NW_005189450.1:6206-7236 GCF_000239375.1 Pundamilia nyererei
CAAATCAATAAACCTGCTGCAAACTAAAGTGTGTGATTGTGTACATGAGAGTTACAGAGTGTAGAGTGTGGACACGGGTTTGAGCGGCACACGGAGGTGAGTCTGGAGCAGGTCTGTGAGCAGAGGCTGGACGGACAGACGGGCGGATGTTTGATGGAGCAGTCAGGTAAATGGATGGTGGTTGGATGACGGTCCCTAGCAGACTGTGGTCACGAGCTGTGACCTCAGCGCCCACAGTGCAGTGTGCTTGTGTGGGCAGCAGCAGCTGTGACGTCGTCGGTGAGCTCGGCTTTCAGATTGTGTGAAAGTAAAAGTGGAACATCTGGAACAGCTGGACGCACGTTTAACCCCACTCTGCTCTGAAGCCTGAGCAGGAAGCGGGGTCCATCTCTCTGAGCTGTGGCTTAAATTCTGTTGTTGTCGCGTTTAACTATGGCACCGGGGCAGGAGGAGGAAACCACGTCCACATGTGCAGCTTCTCTGCAGAATCACTTTCACTGTGTCGAGTCCATTTACATAATAATGTGAGGGACCATGAGAGTGCTGCACAGGTGTGACTGATTTCCCTCAGTGATGCATGCAGGAGAAGAAGACATCATCATCGGACTGTCGGAGCTTCAGAGGATGAAACTGTGCAGAAATCTCGCAGAGCTGTTCGTTTCTAACAGAAGCAATAAAAATCCCTCACATGGTTTTACTTTGATTATTTTTGGTCCGTTATTTGTTCTGAAATGTTAAATCTGCTCCGTGAACACACAGACGTCACACTCAGCAGATATCTGTCCCATAAAGCATGAAGATAAACCTGTGTCCAACATTAAATCATAACCAGGCTTAAAGTTAGCTTTATTAGGGGCGTGGCCTCTGTGAGTGACAGGTGGATGGTGACACAGGTGTGCTGTAGCTGCTAGCTGTCTGCTAGCTTCACCTGAACTGGACCTCTGCACGTGTTTGTGCTGGTGGAGCCTTTTAATGACGTCATGTGACCAATAACACGGCTGCTGTGAGGTCACTGTGGTAACAGAGCGTC
>NW_005189451.1:0-1071 GCF_000239375.1 Pundamilia nyererei
ACTTTGGCTATAAATTAGGTAGTGAGTACACAGAAAGTGTGCTTCGGATGAAGCACGTGAAGATTATACTATGAAAGCAGAATGTATTTAAAAGTTGTTAATTTAAATTGCTAAGCAAATAAGCTACTCAGAAACACCACTGTGTTTGAGCAGGAACAGGAAGTGATACTCTACCGCAGAGCGAGCGAACACCAAGTGACAGCCTCCAACAAATATAACCCGAAAGGGGCAATGATATACTTTATATTCCTACTTCAGAGTCTAAACAGTCTTTTAAATGCCATCTTGTAACTTTTTACCATGGCTTTTAATCTGAGTTCAGTTTGAGAACCATTAGGTTTTTGGTTCATGTTGTCACACTATATTGTATTTGCTTCTTCTCATGGCTTATTTTACTGTATTTATTCTTCTGTGGTTTTCTCTTGTTCATTAATTAATTACTTTGACCCCCTTCCCCCCACTCCATTCTTTTCTCTCTTTTGTTTTTCCACTCTTCTGCTGTCATCTCCTGATTTCGTCAACTTGGCCTTCACCCAAGTTGAAAATAAATAAATAAATAAAATGAAAAGATTAACAAGTAGAGCCCACAGAGAGTCTACAGTGCTCCTCTTGGCATACCATGACTGTGCTTGCTAAAATTGCCAGACGAGTAGCAAACCATCCCTGACCCACAATAGACACTCTACTCTCTTCTGGCTGAGGACCAGAGCCTTCGATTTAGAGGTGCTGACCCTTTTTGACCCCAGAGTACCGAGTCAAACATGCAAACTCCACACAGATGTCCCAACATGCTGCCTCATACTTCCTGACACAACTGGGGAAGTACAGTCTTCCACAGGAGCTGCTGATCCAGTTCTACACTGCAGTCATTGAGTCTGTCCTGTGCTCCTCCATCACAGTCTGGTATGGTGCAGCCACTAAACAGGACAGGAGAAGACTGCAGTGGACTGTACCGGCAGCAGAAAAGATCATTGGCGCCCCCCTGCCCTCCATCCAGGACCGGCACCTCTCAGCAACCAGGAAACGGGCAGGGAAAATCATCACAGACCCCTCACACCCTGGACACAGACT
>NW_005189451.1:3039-7212 GCF_000239375.1 Pundamilia nyererei
CTCCAGCAGATCCCGGGAATAACATCGGAGATCTCTGTCCAGAAGAGCGCAGTACTGGGAACAGCTAAGATACTGCGCAGGACCCTCAAGCTCCCAGGCCTCTGGCAGAGGACCCGAGCTTGAAGGATAAACCGCCCGCAGGGGCGTGCTGGGTGTTTATATGCACACGTACATATGTGTGTATTGTGTCATTTACATATTGTTGTGATTTACATTGTTGTGCTTGAGAGTCACCATCTACTGGAACTAAATTCCTTGTATGTGTTTGTGCATATACATGGTCACTAAACGCGATTCTGATCAGATTTCATGTCTGTGATCTTCTGACCTCTGTATGATCTCTTATGCACCCCATACATATTCCTGCTTATGCTGCTTTAGTATTATAATCTTTGAAGATTCCCCACGATCCTTTAAAGACCAGCTGGTCCCCATCTCTCTGGGAAGCTGGGCAAATTTGGTGTGAGAAACATCATTTCACAGTTTTAAGATTTCTTAAAATCACCATTTTCCTTGATCTGACCTACACTGGGGTCAGTTCAAGGAAGATATGGGTAAAATTTGACATGGAAGAAGTTCAATGTACAAAAAAATTCTAGCAATTGTAAAACGTTATACTGTTGTAAAACAGTTTTTGGGTCCACATTCAGAACTAGATTTCTCTGAAAAGATTTGGACCTTCACAATCCTTAGGGAAACAGGAGCATTGGAGTTCGGCTCAGTTTGGGGCAGACATCACAAACAAGGATCAACTCTGTCATTTATCGTTATACTCAGACTTAAAGAGATAGATACACAGCGGTGTCCTTTATCAAGGCTTTATTTATGTTTTTTCCTCATTAAAAGCAGTACAGAAAAAGAAAAACACTGGCTTTTTGTCTGTGACATACAAAATATGTACAAACAGTAATAAAAAGGAAGGACATGGAACTAATGACAGAATAAAGCAGCACATTGAACAGTATGACTCCACTCTGTCTGATACTGACAGTGCAGAAAAACAGAACATAACACCGGGGCTGTAAGAGACAGAACAGGTCAACTACTAACTGGAAGTTTGATAGTTCAACATATATGCATATCCTTGTGCAAGATACGAACGCCTAGTGCATTCATCTGAGTATAAATGTGTATGAGTGTTGGATAGAAAGCCCTTCATGATTGTATGAATGAATGTGAATGGGTGAATATGTCAAGTAATAAGAAGTGCTTTGACTGCTCAAGAAGAGTAAAAAAAGCAGTATATAAGAAGTGTATATGAGTGATTCACTGATCCATGTCACTAGGATTTACAGTAATGACATCAGAATGTCACTCGGACTGGAGAAACGAACAAATCGAACTACCAGAAGGCAACATTGCAGACAATGAGAACAGTACCTGGGAATCCCACACAAATGGGAATCATGAAGAGGCCGGTAGGAATGCTGCAACTACCAAATACCTGCAGAGTAAGGCACGTCTTGAGGAGTTAGCTGAATGGGAAGACCAAGATCAACATCTACACCCTGCCGATTGTCCGGTACACTGCTGGGATAATAAGCAGGCTAAAGGAGGTGATGCCTCTGACATCAAGGCAAGGAGGTTCCTACCATGCATGGAGGGTTTCACCCCAAGTCTGCACCCTGAAACTGTACGGTAAGTGGAAGGAGGCCAAGGACTAGTGAGTGCCAGAACCACTATCCACGATGAAACAGCAAAGATTCATGAGTACTACAACTGATGTATGAAACCTGAGAAAGGGATAGGCCCTGCATGGCAGGGGAAGAAGTGGCTGATATCAAGAAATCCTACCAGTGGCTGGACCAAGCTGGACTGAAGGACAGCACAGAGGCACTAATCATGGCTTTAAGCACATGGTCTTTAAAGGCTGCATCTACAATACCAGGCAAGACCCCAGATGGAGGCGGTGCAACACTTTCTCTCTGTCGCCATCTCTCACATATAAATGGTCTGACTGTCATGTAGCGCTTTTCTACTCTCCCAGCACACTCAAAGTGCTTTAAATACCATCATCATTTCTCACGTACACTATATTGCCAAAAGTCAAATTCAACAGGCAGCAGCTGTAACCTGAAAATGCTTAAAAAGGTTTTCACTTTTTTTCTCCTCTGACTAGAAACAGGATGTCTGACCAGGTCCTTTGGTTCAGAAGACCCTGCATCGTTACACAATAAACACTTTCCCCCACAACACTGCTGTTTTTGGATTTTCAGTTTTATTTGCATAGATAAGAGAAGATTGAAAAGAAGAGCTGAGTGGTTTAGAGACATTATACCAATGTGTTCAAAAACAGAGACTCCGGTCCCGGATATGAATGTTTTTTGTGTGTGTCAGACTCAGGACTGTCTGGTCAGCCTCCAGGTGATGAAGCTTCCTATAGACATGCCAACGAGGAAGATTATGATAAGGCCGTAGCTGTGAGAGCTCATTGACGACACCCTCTGGATGGATGCAGCTGCTAACTCTGAGAAGCTGTTGATCTGTGGACATACACATACATAGTCATTTCTTCCATTTGTGCAACATCAGTCACTAACGGTTTACTGTTCAAGATCTATGTGTAACTTATAAACATACAAAAGTAAAATGCATAAATACAACTCCTCAAAATAAAATACTGTATATATGACCACAAAAAATGAGACTGAAAAATTTCCTTTAGATCAGACATGTCAAGGTGCCCAGGTCGAATATATCTGTATCCAACCTTTGACTGAAATTCATATGTGAATTACTAATGTATGAACTATACAGAGAGAGCATGCCACAGCCACACCACTCATACAAGTCCCAGAATGCAGTGCAGCAGCCGCTATGCAGATGGGGATTGTGACATCATCAATGCTATGCATTATGGGAATGTTTTTTTGTCCAACTTAATAATGGAATACAGGAAGAGGCTGCGTTTGGGCTTTTAACTGTGAACATTAGTAATTGATAACAATGGTGACATAACCATACTTATGGCTGAGTATAACTGGTTTTATGGACCTGACTCAGACTTGTGCTTTTCAGTTTGGAAGCAGCAACAAGGAGCTGGTGAAGCAGCTGGAAAAGGGAAAAACAACATGTCAGACAAGATCTTTGTGATCTTTGATCTTTTTCTGAAATATTATTTATCAGTTCTCAGTGTCATACAAAACACTCAATTACTTTGTGTCTCAGTGTGACCGATATGTCCACAAAGTTTTCAAGGTGCCATTGAGAGTCTTTAAAGGTACCTATTAATAAATAAATGTAAATAATTTACACAATCTGTAATGCGACTATCACTGAAACCAACCAGCTGATCTTCACCACAGCAGTTGTGATTACTGAAGCGTCCGACGTGTGCTCTCATTGGCTGGGGAACAATACGAGAACAGCAGCCCCACCCAGGCTGGAGATCAGTAGAGAGAGCAATACTGGAGGAGCATAGGGGAGAAGGATGCAACCCATAACTCCAGGATCCAGTACCCAACAGACTGAAATCTTTGCCCGTTCTTCTTTGCAAAACAGCTCCAGCTCAGTCAGATTAGATGGGCAGCGTTTGTGAACAGCAGTTTTCAGATCTTGCCACAGATTCTGGATTGGATTTAGATCTGGACTTTGACTGGGCCGTTCTAACACATGGATACGTTTTGTTTTAAACCATCCCATTGTTTCCTGGCTTTATGTTTAGGGTCGTTGTCCTGCTGGAAGGTGAACCTCCGCCCCAGTCTCAAGTCTTTTTCAGACTCCAAAAGGTTTTCTTCCAAGACTGCCCTGTATTTGGCTCCATCCATCTTCCCATCAACTCTGACCAGCTTCCCTGTCCCTGCTGAAGAGAAGCCCCCCCAGATGATGCTGCCACCACCATATTTGACAGTGGGGATGGTTCAGAGTGATGTGCAGCGTTTTGCATTTCAGCCAAAAAGTTCCATGTTGGTCTCATCTGACCAGAGCAGCTTCTTCCACATGTTTGCTGTGTCCCCCACATGGCTTGTGGCAAACTGCAAACAGGACTTCTTATGGTTTTCTGTTAACAATGGCGTTCTTCTTGCCACTCTTCCATAAAGGCCAACTTTGTGCAGTGCACGACTAATAGTTGTCCTATGGACAGATTCCCCCACCTGAGCTGTAGATCTCTGCAGCTCGTCCAGAGTCATCATGGGCCTCTTGGCTGCATTTCTGATCAGCGCTCTCCTTGTT
>NW_005189452.1:0-3450 GCF_000239375.1 Pundamilia nyererei
AAAATCCCAAAACACAAACCATCCCAAAACAGCCCATGAATAATAAAGAGAATAATAACAATAAGGGACACAAACACAAAGTCACTCAGTCATGGCCGCAGGACCATGACATTCCAGGTGATAAAGCCTCCTGGATCCTCATGTCTGAGTTAATCTTAGACAAACTTCAAACCTCCTGTTTTTATCTCAAACTTTGAAAACTCTGCTGCTTCTCAGTTAATCCCACATATAAACAACATAAATATTTCTAGAAGTCTCTCTCAGGTTTGTTCCCTACAGCACAGAAACAGCTCTGATCTGTGCTGATTCTGATCTTATGTTGATCTAATGTTAAATGCTGGATGTGACACTGGGAGTTTTCCCCAGTGTGGCCTCTAATTTTCTGATTCTAAATTCAGACAAAGGATATATCCTTCAATGCACATATTAAACAAATATGTAGAACTGCTTTCTTCCATGTCCCAATTGCCAGTCTTGGTAGCCGGGGATCAGTCCGCCTTGGCCTCCATTCCTGGCCGCCGCTTGGCACACACTGCACCCAACCCCTACGGCGCCCATCCTCCTGCAGGCCCACGACCTGCAGGAGGATGGGCCCATGTCCCCTTTTCAGTCTGGTGTTCAGGTCCCATGGACTAAGGCCTGGCCACCCTTGGGCACCCTCCCAGGGCCTGGCTCTGACCCTCTCCTGCACAGGGTAAACTGTTCCCTTGGTGACTTTAGCATAAGGGTCTTCTGAATCACTCTTTGTCTGGTCCCTCACCCAGGACCAATTCGTATGGGAGACCATACCAGGGGACAAAAGCCTCCGGACAACATAGCCCCTGGGATCCCTGGGACACACAAACCCCTCCACCACAATAAGGTAGCGATACGCAGAGGGCTGCCCGTTATCACCAATTCTCTTCATAACTTTTATGGACAGGATTTCTAGGCGCAGCCAAGTGGCGGAGGGCTTTTACTTAGATGGCCTCAGAATCTCATCTCAGCTTTTTTGTGGATGATGTAGTTCTGTTGGCTTCATCGGGTGATGGCCTCCAGCTCGCACTGCAACGGTTCACAGCCGAGTGTGAAGCAGTGGGAATGAGGATCAGCACCTCCAAATCTGAGGCCATGGTTCTCAGCCGGAAAAGGGTGGAGTGCCCACTCCGTGTCAGGGATGAGTTCCTGCCCCAAGTGGAGGAGTTCAAGTATCTTTTTATCTCTTTCTTCTTTGGCTCTCAGCGAAGGCGGTCGCACTTTTTCTCCTCTCCTCCTCACCCTTATCTTCCCTGCTTAGCCTCTATGTCCCTGTCTGTTTCGTGTGCATTACTTTCCCTGGAATAGACTCACACGGTCGTTCTCTAAAACCTAAAAGAGAATTATGGATTTGATCAACTGGTCTCTGAATGCTATTGACACCCTTTTCTCAACAAAGTCTGGGCTCGAGAGAGCCTGAGTGCCCTGGAGGGTCTTTCCCTGCCGGATACACGTTGGACGGGTGGCAGAACTGGAGGGTCATGTGTTTGGCGGGACTGTCGATCGAGGACGCTGAAGATATCTATCTATTCGGAACCATGATAACAGGGTTCGTGCTGATCGGAGTTGGCTTGGCCAATGGAAATTTACAAAATCAACATTGAGATTGCGGACCCCCATAACGGCACCAGCTACCCAAGGCTGGAGCCGAACAATCACTCCCTGATAACGACTGTGTTACGGCTATTCTTCCCATCCCATGCAAGGACACCTGGATTGGCTGGAGGACTGTTTACTTAGCCTGATAGGCCGAAGGACACTGTCTCAGCTAAACTATGGTCACGCACACACACACACACTTACACTGATAAGCACTCACTCATCCCCCTCCCTTTCCAACGCCTTCGATGCTTGTGCCCTACCGGGGAAGATAGCAGTCAACTGGACCAGCACAGATGCTGCTTGACCGGATGCGCTGTCTACGCCGGCTCTCTCTTACCCTTTACCCGCCCCTGTTGCTTGTCTCGTGTTTCTATGGTGTATTGATAGTCATGTGCTTTTGTGCTGAGGTGTTTTTTCTGTTATCAAACTGTTCTCCCACTAGGAGCTCAGTCTGAGTGGAGTTTTTTTTTCTCCTCCTCTTACCTCATGTAGTGTATTTTCGTTGTTTTTTTCCTATCAGCCTACCTTCTGACATGTCTGCCCAATGAGATGTTTGTGTAAAGTTGGTCAGAAGGTTCCTTTGTGAGTGCGCATGCGCCATTAGCATGCTGCCTGCTGTAACCCTAATTTCCCTCGGGATGAATAAAGTATTCTGATTCTGATTCTGATTCTGATCTCGGGGTCTTGTTTGCGAGTGATGGGAGAAGGGAGCCGGAGATCGACAGATGGATTGGTGCTGTAGCCGCAGTGATGCGGATGCTGTACCGGTCTGTCATGGTGAAGGGAGAGCTGACCGTAAAAGTGAAGCTCTCGATTTACCGGTCGATCTACGTCCCTACCCTCACCTATGGTCACAAGCTGTGGGTAGTGACCGAAAGAACGAGATCGCGGATACAAGCAGTGGAAATTAGCTTCCTCAGAAGGGTGGCTGGTCTAGAGATAGGGTGAGAAGTTCAGCCATCTGGGAGGGGTTCAGAGTAGAGCCGCTGCTGCTCCACATCGAAAGGAGCCAGTTGCCAGGAGACAGCACCCTTTTCTTGGTGCTGAGATCATGGTGTAAGGCCAATAACCTCATCCTCAACATTTCAAAAACCAAAGAACTTCAGAAGGAAAAAGGCAGAGATCCAACCACTATTCATTAATGGGGACTGTGTAGAAAGGGTGGCAAGCTTCCGCTTCCTGGGAGTCAACATGGAGGAGAACCTTTCCTCGAGTGTGAACACTTCTGAGCTACTGAAAAAGGCCCAACAGAGACTGTACTTCCTGAGAATTCTCAGGAGGAATAACATCACACAGAGACTGGTGGTGTCCTTCTACAGAGCCACCATTGACAGTGTTCTGGCCTATTGCATATGCATCTGGTACACTAGCTGCACAGTGGCTCAGATGAAAGCACTCCAATGGCTCATTAACACTGCCCAAAAGATCACTGGCTGTCCTCTCCCCACGCTAGAAGATCTACACAACACCCGCTGTCTTAAAAAACCCCAAAACATCATAAAAGACACCTCACATCCTGGCCACTCCCTGTTTGAACTGTTGCCCTCAAGCAGACGGTACAGAGCAATCAGTGTAAGGACTAATAGACTCAAACACAGTTGTTATCCAACTGCAATAACACTTCTGAATACTGCTACAAAAAAAATGTCCATCACGCCACCCTTGTATTAATCTATACGCTGACTCCCTGGCTTCTGCTCCGCGGCTGCTGAATGAGCCCTCATCTGGGACTCTCCTTAGCTCTTACTGGGACAGTGGCGCAGCTGCCCCTCTGTGGGTCTTCCTTGGTCTCTTGTGTTCTGGGGGCCTCTGGATGTCTGGAGTTTTGATCTC
>NW_005189452.1:3524-5738 GCF_000239375.1 Pundamilia nyererei
ATGGAGAAACCTTTGGAATGCAAGCATGCTGATCCACACAGGTATGCACACAGGTGTACACATGGGTATTCACAGACGCGGACTAAAGCTTTCTTGGCTGCTGCCTCAAAGCACACTGTGTGCTGTCTATCTTGCGTGCTGCACAATATCGTTTATTATTTAGTAACTATTGATATCTATGATTAGCTAGTTTATTGTGATGGTGCTTTTTTTTTCTATTATTATGTTGCTCTTTGTTGTTTGCTGTCTCCTCTGTTTGTTTTTTTGTTTTTTTTTCTAAATGTGGACTCTGAGACAAACACGCAGCATGCAGTTAATTTGTGTTTCTGTTTGTTTGTTCTTATAGTTTCCCAGCATGCCCTGGCTGTGGTTGTGGAGGTATATGAAGGGGAAAGATCTGTCCTGCTGCCCTGTCTGTTCTCAGGTTACATACCTGAAGAGCCCACAGTGATGTGGACTCGCTCTGATCTTCATCCCAAATCTGTCCATGTACGACAAGAAGGAAGAGATGATCTTACAGGACAAAACCAGCGTTACAGAGGGCGCACATCAATGAGGTCTGAGGCTCTGGACACTTCAGACTTCAGCCTCACTCTGAGAAAACCAACAAAGACTGACAGTGGCAACTACACCTGCTCCATCAGTGATGGGAGAGGAAAATGGAGACTGGGAGATATACAGCTGCACGTCAAAGGTCAGTAATAAACTCAAACACCTGCTGTAATTACAGGTCAAAAGTACAGTAGACAAAGGTCAGAGGTCAAACTGAAGGGAACATTTCTTAAATTGTTGTGACTCACCTGAAGAAACCAGGAGCAACATGTAGCTCACAGCTAACCTGTGAAAAACAGTGGAAACATCAAAATGATCAATACTATAATTTTTCTTTATTTACCAATAATGGACTGGTTGTAAGTCAGTAGTACTGCAGGACTAAAGTGGGTTTTTTTCACGTGTCTCCAACCAAGATTATTCGGATTATCTATCCATGGAGGAAAAACAAAGATATGAGCAGGAGCTACAAAATGTGTGGAATAGTGATCATGTTCTGCAGCTTTATTTAAATCCCTGACAATGGCTACGTCTCTCCCAGAGCTCCAGTTTGGTGACATCTATGTCTATCTTGTAGAGAATCGCTTATCATACACCTCTGCCAGGATGAAAGCTTTTAGAGTAAAGACAGCACTGACAGCCAGGGTCACTGTGTAATGTCTGAATATAAAGTCTTTGTTATGCTGTGTGGTGACACTCAAAGCGAACCCAATGAGAATCAATAATGAGTCAAAACGACAAGTGACTGTCATAGCTGCGGCAGCAGATGTGAGAGAGGTTTATTGCAAATAACAAAGCACAAGGCGAGGATGGCAAAACAGAACTAAAGACTACCTGAACCGGGAGAAACTAAGACTAAACAGAAAACCTAAACAGGAATGGATGGAGAGCAAAGGTAACATGAAGGTGGTGATGAGCAGGGAGAATATATGGTAGTTACACTGAGAGTAACGCAGACAGTTTTCACTGAGACGTTCACAGACGGGCCAGTAATGAGCACACAAGGAACCAACAAAGGGAGCACCAACCGAGAATCCCAGAACTAGACAATCTCAAAAAACAAATCATCCCACAGCTAGAACACAAGATCAATAATAATAATAATAATAATAATAATAATAATAATAATAATGATACATCAGGACCATGACAGTTATACCGATAATGAAATCAAAATCACTAAATTGTTATTATTTCCCATCTTTAGTTACGATTAAAACAAAAAGTGCGAGAGAACATTATTATATATTATTACTGTTACAGAACAGTCAGAGGTCAGGACTGGAGATACTCAGCTGTGCTTCAGTTACCATCAATGTCACTGCTGCTGCTTCTACAGCTGATGTTGTGGTTTATTTTCCTCTCAGACCAGAAGGTGAAGGTGAAGGTGGAGGAAGGCTCAGAATCTGTCATCCTGCCCTGCAAAACAAAATCTGACCTGCCTGAGGACACCACAGTGGAGTGGACTCGCTCTGAGCAAGAACACATGGTGGCCCATGTGTATTCAAACAGGAGTGATCACCTTAAGAACCAGGACGACCTTTACTGTGGTCGCACAAAGATGAACAAAGACCTGCTGAGAACTGGAGACCTCAGTCTGACCCTGAAATACCCCACAGAGAGAGACAGTGGAGGATACATCTGCACCATCTACAGGGACAA
>NW_005189452.1:6417-7212 GCF_000239375.1 Pundamilia nyererei
CTGTTCAGGTTGCCTAGCAACCATGATACTAACCGCGAGTAACGTTACATACAGCTTTGTTTGACAGAAATGAAGGAGAAACAAATGTTTTGTTAGTCATTCATTTTCGTCATGACATCACTTTGATTAGTTCAGTATCTGAGGCTGAGACCACGGGACTGTAAAACATGATTGTTGGGCTTCATTTCTGTGCTGAACAGGCATTTAAGATTAGCTAGTAAATAACAATTAGTTGTTCATGAGACTAAAAATCATCCTACTGTGGTAATATAAATATAATGATAGATAGATAGATAGATAGATAGATAGATAGATAGATAGATAGATAGATAGACAGACAGACAGACAGACAGACAGACAGACAGACATATAGCGGCTTTAAAACCAAGTTAACGCTGGAAGTACAAACATCACTAATGTCACACAACTTTGCCAACATCAGAATCAGAATCAGAATGGGGGTTTATTGCCAAATGTTGAGCAGGTTTACAACATTAGGAAATTGCTGCGGTGCTTCAGTGCAAACATACTGTCATAAATTACGCTTAAATAGACATGAAAATAAAAATAAGAATAAGAATTAAAAGTGCTAAGTAGATAGATATATACATGATCTATACATGAGTGCAGGTGGTGATCAGTGCCAAACATGGAATGATGCAGTGAACACAGCGTAGGGTCATGCGAAAGGGGTGGGAACAGTCATACGGTTATTGTTCATGTGTCCAACAGCAGAGGGGAAGAAACTGTTCTTATGGCGAGAGGTTCTGGTGCGAATGGACCGGAGCCTCCTGC
>NW_005189453.1:0-1234 GCF_000239375.1 Pundamilia nyererei
ATACACCGAGTATTGTCCTTCCTTCAGCCCAAAGATTCAAAGAACTGCGTGTTTTCAACAGAATAAAATGACAAAATTGTGAAGGATAAAAATATTCCAAGAGCTCAACTTATCTCATCGAAACATGTTCCAATCACATTTTATCAACTCAAAATGCACAGGTTTATTGAATATGAATAAGTTGTGCTGATTTAGCTCAGTTGCTTAAGTTTCTGCCAAAGCAAAACAATTGTGTGCAGCCAATGTCCACTAATGAATTAAGTAAATTCAACATGGTCTTTTTTTCAGTGTACGGTTATGCATCATAACAACTGTCCAAAGTAAAAAAGCGACAGCAAAAATCTTTCCGGCTGCAGAGTAATCAATCAAATCAATGTTTAAACCAGAAAAATAAGTAAGAAAAGTTTTAAAAAGAATAAATAGGAACATAACAGACCGATTCTGTTATTTGTTGTTTAAGTAAAACTTAAACTTAGTTCCATTTACATTAGATGTCTGCTTTACAATGTTAACATTAAACCAACTGCTAACAGTTGAAAATGTTAACTTCCTCTTGATTACATTAAATAATATATTATGAACCTTACAAAACAAAGAGGACAAACCATTAAAACACTTTGTTAAAAAGTTGTATAAAGAAACTAAATTTGGTTAAATAATGTTGCACTGCATTTCCAAACAAATTTAAATTTTATCTCAAAATTGTCTTTTGTATCATCAACATGTTTCAACTCTTAATTTGTCTTCTTATATTTCTTCAGTCAGAATACAGACAACGAGGCAACGGGACTAACAGTATTAGGCTTGATTAGCAAAGTAGTTGTTCATTCAACACGGCTTGATTTTGTTTTATTTACATTTTTAAGCAGTGTAGGATGAATTATGATGTAACCAACAAATGTTAAGTGTGTTCATTTGACATGATAAAGAATAGATTATTGTACTTGATTTAATTACACAGGAATGTGTGCATTGATTAAATTGTGTTCAACCAACAGTTGATCTTTTGAGTTTACTGGATGTTCACAGGTTGGTCATCCAATCATGTTGCTGACATTGATCATGTAGAACATGCAAGCGGGCCTCGTTATTACCGTATTTGTTGGACTAAGGTGCTCGTAAATCTGGGAGTAATCTGGGTCCTAAACTCCGTCTTTCAGGTCCCAAAGTCAAACGAGCACTGCAGCATCACTGAGAGTTAAAAACTGTCTAAATTCTTTCATCTTTAATAAAA
>NW_005189453.1:3977-4897 GCF_000239375.1 Pundamilia nyererei
AAACCTCAATGACATCATAGAGATCCCTAAAGATGTTCCTGCTGCTTTTCTTTCTCCTCATCCTAAGCTTCCTTCTCCCTGTCCTCAACTTCCATCCAATTCGAATTCAATCGAATTGTGTTTCTCCCCCTCCTCTTCCTCACCTCGGTCAGAGGTGCTCTTGTGATTTAAGCCGGGTAGAGTAGATTTATGTGTTGATGCTACCTGCTTCAGCTCTACGACTGGCTGCTTTACACCCTGGCTGGATTACAAACTTTAACCACGTGCTGAACTTTAGCCCAGCGTTGATACCTCTTGTTAGTGTAATGACCTCTTCTTGGCTTGAATGAAATGAAATTTACAAAGAAAATGTAACTATATTACAAAAGGACATCTATCTTGGAAACATCAAATGACCGGAGCATAACTTGTCAACTAGTCCGAAAATAAGTTATACAGGAACATTCGAAGACACACCTTGTGTCACATTTCTATTCATTCAAAACACTTGTGCATTGCTGTATTTTATACAGCTCATACAGAATTCAAAGTACAGGTTCATGTGAGTATTTAATGTACGGTTCAGCTCTACTGAATTTCAGAGTTTCTAGAGCAGACACAGAGCTCATGTCAAAACAGGCTCCAGGCGCCATTTTAGTGACTTATTATCAATATTATAAATTTTAATATCGGTCTAGTTGACATTACGTTATGTACGCAGCACGCAATAGAACCACATATTTTAGAAGCCAAAGAAGAAAAGGTATGGTAGATTTAAAGACATCTTAATTGAAGCAAAGGCAAAAATTGGAATGAATTTTATGTGGCTGTCATATCAAATCCAACAAAGAGTGAAAATCCAAAAGCTGCTGCAATCCTTTATATTAATGATCTCTCTCTCTCTCTTTCTGTGTGTGTGTGCGTGCGCTCGATCACCCATC
>NW_005189453.1:5584-7209 GCF_000239375.1 Pundamilia nyererei
TTTTTTTTTTTTACAAAAAAAGTGTAGCTCGTACATTAGAATAAATGTATTATTTTCGATACTTTATGAATATGAAACTAAAGATTTTGAGTTCATGCACATTGTGAAACAAGAATCTAAATCTTTGTGTCACAATGATTTCTATAAAAACATGTTGTTTATGGGGATAATGTGACAAATCTTTGGTGGGCCCTAATAATGATCAATGGTGATTGAAGAAGAAGCTTGAACCATGGCTCTGGACATTTTCATGACAAGTGACAGCACAGACATCTGCTAACAAGACAACATGTTTTATCATCATACAGACTGTGATATGAAGCATCATTAAAGTGTCACTTCAGTAATGCTGCTGGGAGAAAGAAGTGTTGACTCATGTTTTTTAATAGATGACTTAAAACACTAAACTCAGATTTCAGTGGTTTATTTTAAGTTTACAGAATATAACATCTGGTAAGACGATGAGTTTTACTTCTCACTGTCCATGTTATGTTGTAGTATCCATTTATCATGTATGCTACTTTGCTTTGTGGACTGTAAAATGTTTCATTGTATTCATGAAATAAACCAGACTTTCACTGTCTGCATCTTTTACTGTTTTTCTGCTTTTGTTCACTCCAAGTTTGACAAAACCCACAGACATCCAGAGTTAACGCACTAAGAATGTGGAGCAATCTCAGTGTATTTAGCTGCTTTTTTCCCTAAACACAATCAGCTGACTGAGAGAAATGCCTGTAGTCATCCACTTTGGTCATTGTGAACGTTGAAGGAGATTTGTTCCATAGACACCTTATACTAGTGTTTCCTGCACTTACATCAAACACTACTATGTTCTATTTAAATCCAGATTCCTTTTATAGTTTGCAGTGAAATTTGTTAAAAACCATTGCTTAACAGGCCAGAAGTGCAAGTCACGCTTTACTAACACATTGTACATAAGTTTATTGCTGAACAACACGGCTAACAGTCTCTCACACGCTTTAGGTTTTTGAAGTTTTGTGTGTAACGGTTTAGTCTCTCACACCTTATCCTTTTCTCCCCAGTATCACAACAGTATGACTCCCAAAGTACAGCTCAGTAAACAGTCAAGGACTCTAAAGTCAGAACAGAAAGATACAGTTGGAAGACTAATGATTACGTTTTTGAGGCGTAGTAGACTACCTCCTCTTCTTCTTCTTTGTGTTGTTGTTGTTCTTGTGTGTGTATAGCTAAAATATACATTAGCCATACTTACAAAGAACATTTTTTTTCAGTTTTTCAATTCAATTCAACGTTATTCATATAGCACCAAATCAGCACAAAAGTTGCCTTAAGTCACTTTATACTGTAAGGTAGACCCTACAATAATACATAAAGAGAAAAACCCAACAATCATATGACCCCCTATGAGCAAGCACTTTGGCGACAGTGGGAAGGAAAAACTCCCTTTTAACAGGTAGAAACCTCCATCAGAACCAGGCTCAGGGAGGGGCGGGGCCATCTGCTGCGACCGGTTGGGGTGAGAGAAGGAAGACAGGATAAAGACATGCTGTGGAAGAGAGACTGAGGTTAATAACAAATATGATTCAATGCAGAGAGGTCTATTAACACATAGTGAGTGGAAAAGGTGACTAGAAAGGAAAAAC
>NW_005189454.1:0-1233 GCF_000239375.1 Pundamilia nyererei
TGGGGTTGAGTCCTCAGCAGATGGCCTTCTTTGGCAGCTCGTTGTTTAATGATATCATCTGAGGCGCAGGTGAATGATGTCATATCTGCAGTGTCCACATGCCAGCATTTTTAGGGTTTTCTTCAAGGTCACATAGAGGTCCAGAACTCGGACTCAAACTTCCGTTTAACCAAAATTAAAGTCCTTGCTCAGCATTTTTTTTCCACATTTACAGGAAATCTCAACTGAGTTTAAGAAATCAGTGAATGTTAGGGACTACAGCTGGGTTTATATGTATTTAAAAAATAAAAAATAAAGGTTTATAAAAACAAAAACCTTTGCACGCAGTCTGCTTCATGCAAATTCAAACCTGAGCCTGTGCATTTAGAAAGAAGTGACCCTTCCAGTCCTCATCGCTGCTGAAGGCTACATTGGTTGGTAATAGCAGACGAAAAAAAGAGATCTTGGGTAATTTGCAAGTTACAACTTACAGCGCCCTCTAGTGTCCATGTGAATAATTGCCTGCAAAAGGTACAGTGGTAGCACATTATTAATCCCTCGGGTAGGTTCCTCTGGGACAAGAGCCTCCACATAACTTTGCTGGTGGTCTTCTACATTTTGCAGCTGTTACTGACACCAAGGTTCAGTCTTAAAAACGTGTGGAAAAAGTGCTCTGTGGGCTACTTTTGCTTGTGCCGCTGTCCTTCAGCTAGCTGTGGTAGACAAGAGTAACCGAACTGATGTGAAATGATAAAAACTGTTCGATGTGCTTCTCTTGCTGCAGGGTTGCACTTCATAGCATCAGTAGAGACACTCGGGGAGTAAGTAAATATCCATCGTCAGCGTAACGAGTAAGAAGCTTACCCTGAAAATGTTGAGAGAGTAAATACACTTATTTGCTCGTAGTTGCCACACTTGATCTCATCTCATGGGTTTTTCACTCGCTTGGCATGCCAGGATTGTTATCCATCCAAATGGCCGACAAATTAATGCCACGTGGCAAAAGCTCAATACATCAGGATCCTGCAGGAAATCAGAGCTGCACCGCGCAGCAAGCACTGTGCTTTAAAAAATAAAGAAAGAAAAAGGAATCAAAATGGTTAAAATTAGAGATCGCTGTTTAAATTTTTTATGAAGCTAATCAGAGAACACGAATCCCTCTGATCAATAATTAATACTTCAAGACATCCAAATGTCTGTAAAATTAAAAATGAATTCGTGCATCAGAGTCGCACTCTCACCGAGCTCATGTTT
>NW_005189454.1:3288-4412 GCF_000239375.1 Pundamilia nyererei
TGTGCCGCGGCACATCGGTGTGCCGTGAGAAATGATCAGGTGTGATGTGGAAGATTATCTGGTTCCACCTGATTAGTACTCTAAGCAAGTAACGGGCAGAACAATGACATCCTCTTCCACTAGAGGGCAGTACAACTACCTGCAAACGGGTTGCCAACTGACTGCCAACAGAAGACAAAAAAGAAATTACATAATAGTCACGCTGTAAGACGATGCAGCGCGAAATAACAAGAGATAAATATATGAAAAGAAAAAGTAGTGGGTCTGACCTGGTCCTGGAGAAAATTCTGAGCCAGATGAAGGCCCAGCATGAGTGGTGGTCAGAAGAAAGCAAAAAGGTATACTGGGGGCAAACCAGCCAATTCTGCTATACCTGCTGCGTATATCAATATGCTTTTAGTGACATTTTTGTTTGGTGGTGTGCTGTGTGAGCTAATGTGAAATATGTGCCGTGGCTCCAAAAGCTTGTGAAACAGTGCATTAGAGGAACTCTCAGCAGTGAAAAACCTAGTGGTTAAAATCAGAACTACAGGACATGTAAGAAACTGGTAAATATTTTTGCCATAGTAATTTAGTAGACAATGAATAGTGGTTATAACGGCACCTCTAATAACTGTGAGCAGCCTAAAGCTCTGAGGATACGATCACTCTCGGAGTCGGACGCTTTTACTGCTCGAACACTTGCAGGCAGATGGAGGAAGAAGAGCTTTTATATGAGCTCCTACATTTGCTTCAAATGCCTGAGTTCTTTGTTCTTACTTATCCATCATTAAATCATCTCTACTGGAGAAAGTTCAGTTTTTAGCACGAGTCGGCTTCATTTTTCAGCCTGCAGGTTGACACTTAGCCTCGACTTGTTTTAGTCAAAGTCTAGCAGACAGAAAGCGGAACAATACTCCTTTAGTAGTTCTGTTTTCTCTTCTTAATAACACAGCTTTACACAAAGACTTTGGAACTCTAAGCAAGTAGATATTCTTGTGCTGAGCTAAAACTCTGAAAGCACGGATGGTTTTTATCTGGCAAAATAAAAGCCATCCGTTTGGACTAATGGCGGTAAATTAAAACCAGTAATAATCAGCACTGGAAATGAGGCTCGTGTGCCAAAGCATTGCACAAGATGCCCA
>NW_005189454.1:5816-7204 GCF_000239375.1 Pundamilia nyererei
TTTAAAAGTGTACAGGATGCTGACCTTGAAACTGAAAAGGAATAAATTTGAGTCACCAGGTAAAAACAGGGATATTTTGATGTTATTGGTAATCATGCATGTCTGTTTCTGTCTGTGCAGGCAGACACGAATATACCTGCTGTGTGAGTCACTCAGAGGGTGCGTTTGAATTATTAAGCAGGGGCACCCAGCAAGTGAAGCTCTGTGTTCTTTTCATCTCCTAAACAAACTGCTTCTAATTAGTCATGAATACCCCCACTCCCCACCACCCCACACCCACCCTGCTGTCCACCCCCATCTGATATGGCATCAAAAAGAATAACTAAGCACTCTTTTCTGGCTGTAATAATAATAATAATAATATTAATAATAATGATATTTTATTGCATTAAGCGCATCGTGATTTCCTTATTTGTGTATTTCTGCATGACTTTGGAAGAATTCATTTAAAAAAGTTTAAGGAAAAGAGTTGCATTTTCACAAACTGAAACAAGAAGGGAAGAAAACGTCGACCTGGTCCGATCGCTGAAAAGCAAAGACCCATTCGCTGGAGTGTTCGTCCCTCCCGAGAGCGGCGGTTGTAGCGGTGGAGGTTACCAGCAGGAGGTCGGAGCCATTTGTAAAGGTTGAGCAGCTGTTAAATAATTCACAGCTACTCTGTCACACTGCAGAGATGAACTCTGTGTACACTCTGTCACTCTCAGGCAGCTTCACTTCATCCTCCTTCACTGAATTTGTCATGTTATTCCTTTGCATTTACCCATCGACACTCTTCAGCTGTCCCTCTAAACGGGAGACCTGCTCTGCTCATTTCCACCTCCATGTTTTTATTCTTGGACTTTCTAGAACAACTTATTCATCTTATACTGGTCCTTGATGCAGCCAATCCTCTATCTCTATATCTGTTTTGCCTCTCTGTAGCTTTCTTATGATTGGCTGCCCCTCTCAAACAGAACATTATAACAGCAGGTAACGGTGGATATATGACAGGAAATAGAGGAAAAGCATAATATGTCACTTTTAAAGCTGAATCAAATAACTAGTTATTTAAATCTTGTATAACTATGAAATGAGCGCTGATGCACTGTTGCATCCTGAGTCTTGGAGCGCAGTTGTGTTACTGTGTTATTGAGGGTATGACACACTCTTCACCCCCATCATAGTGATTTACAGTAAACTCATTATCATGTTGCTGCTCGTCATAGATGTTGAATGTTTCTTTGAAGTTTCTGGCTTTAGGTTTTGTAAAACTAGAGTGTTATCAGCAGAAAACACCCGGCTTCATCCCGCCCACACCTGACCACCAGGTAGTTTGTATAGATGACTGTGGGGGAGCGGTGAGAAGGCTTACACAAAGGTAACCTAATGTGCCCACTGTTAAGTCAGTG
>NW_005189455.1:0-1395 GCF_000239375.1 Pundamilia nyererei
TTTAGTTTGTGGCTTCCACACAAAATGCTTTCACATCTGTAGTCTCACATCTGGAGCTGAACGTCACGGAGCACTCGGAGAGACGCTCGTTTATCTCGTCTCTGTGACTTTTTTATCCACCAGGTGTTTCTGTAGGTGAACACCTGCCGTGTGGCGGAGGGCGCAGCGAGGTAGTACAACGACAGTTTGAAGATCAAAAGTGAAGAGGCAGTTTATGACTGCTTACTGATTTTGCTGATAGGTAGTCGTGTGTTCTTTCATTTATATTGAGCTGTAAATCTGCATTCCTGCTGCCATCATGAGACTGTTGTGTCCAAATAAAGGAGGAAACATTTAACTCACAGGAAACTTTAAGCTTTTTACATTTATTTGACCTGAACTTAGAAAAGCTGGAAGTTTAACTGAAGGTTCTTGGATTTCTGAATGTTATTGAACCATAATCACACACAAAGCCTCCTCTATGAAGTCTAATAAGAATAAATATCAAAATACAGAAACTAGATGTCATACATACAGGTGTTTCGTGGCTGCTGTTGTTCATAATTCAAGAACTTGCTCAGCCAATCGATGCACTCGTTCTCCAGGTATCCCTTGGTGTACTCTTTCAGCACCTGGACGCTGTCCCACTTCCTCTTGGTGAGAAGTGCCTCCGGAATCGGAGCGACCCAGACTCCGCTTCTATCATCGAAGGACAGGAAGTCGTTTCCATCGTAGGCGTACATGTCCACGCCTCGGACAAACCTGAGCGTGCCGTCAGGCTGCGTCTCACCCTCACAGCCGTGCATCCACTGAAGAACATGGAGGTCTGGAAGCAGGAGGGTGAAATAAGGAAGAACAAACAAAGGACAAGGAAATGAAGATTCAGAGCAGACGAGATGAGGAAGCAGGAACAACTTGTTCCTGACCTGAGGAACCTGATCTCAAATGGAAGCATTTTTCAATTAAAATGTTATTTTGTTGATGTCATGCAGGTCCTTCAGCTTTCGAGGGTCTGACCTGAGTCATTCTGTCTCATTCGCTCCATCAGGATGCCGATGTTGACCTTGAACCACTGCTGCTTGCTCTTGCGGGACTGTGTGCCTTTATCCCAGTAATCAGCAGGTAAACGCTCTCTCATCCACTCCTGTCTGGGAACTTTCACCTGATTCTCGCTGTCAAAGTAGTCGATCATCCTGTCGTCCAGCAAACCCATGGCTGTGAACTCGTGGATGCCCGGGAGGCCCACAGGTTTGGAGAGCGCCGTGTAGATGTAAGGGAGGGAGTGAGTCTCTGAAAGTCACACAGGAGGAAATGTTTTTATTCCAGCCAGCTGAGAAAAACCATCTGAATATTTCCATCCACTATGAATCAGGAAGCTTTGCTCTTTGGTATTTTAGTCAGTCCCTGATAAACAAT
>NW_005189455.1:2691-4484 GCF_000239375.1 Pundamilia nyererei
GAGAGTAGAGAGATCACATGTAGAGCAGAGAAACGTACTTGTTGGAGGATCAAGACCAACAGAAGGCCGACCTGTTTAAAACCACAGAGTTAAAGAAAGATTTGAAACACATGACTTCATTTTAGCACAAACATGAAAACATGAATCCATCCTGGTTTATATCTGATCTTCAGGCTGCTGCTGTGATGTTTGGGGATATTTTTGGGCCTCTTAGTCCCAACTCAGCACGGCTGAAACAGCACAGCCTGCTCAGTGTTGTTACTGAGCATGTCCATCCCTTTATCACCACAGTGTTTCACCCTCTGATGGCTGCTTCCAGCAGGATAACACACCATGTCACAAAGCTCAGATCATCTCAAACTGGCTTCTTGAACATGACAATGAGCTCAGCGTACTCTCAGTCACATGTTGTTGTGTTACAGCCTCAATCAAACACAGATTAAACTGATTTTTCACTTCAACGTTCTCCACACAATACCTGATAAAGCACTGTGAACACTATCCAGATGCTGTGTGTGGAAAGATTAGATTTAAGCAGGTGGTTGTAATGCTATAGCTGATCAGTGTGTGTGTGCAGAGAGAGCTCAGATCTAGAGAAGATAAATGAAGCACTTACTTTTACTTGGAGTAGGAACCACAGCAGAAGGTCCACCTGTTAGAAACACAGAGTTCATCTTTCTCAGTTAACTTCAGTGATTACTTCCTCCATTTGTACAAAACTGCTCAAAGAAGTCCTGCCGGTCAGGTTTCAGAGCTCAGCACAGCACAGAAACAGCTTTAGTGAAGGTTACAAATGATCTTCTATTAATGCCCTCGTGGTACCGTATCACCCATTAGAGCACTTTGCTGTCAGACTGTGGGCTTCCTTTGGTTCCTCCAGTATTTAAAGTAGGACGGTAAAAACAGGCTTCTCTGTACACAAGCTGTCATCACCAACAAAGGCTTTTGCACAAAGTAATAAAATAGTCTCAGTAAGCGTGTTCAACAGTTATTTTACCTGCTGCATGTCGAGAGCAGAGACACTTACTTGTTGGATGAACAACAACAGAAGGTCCACCTGTTAGAAACACAGAGTTAAACGACACCGAACAACATCAAATATTTGAATGAATGAAATTTAAATTTATTTTGGAATCCAGTCTGTTTTCTTTTTTGTAAACACATCTTGAAAAACACATCTATTATTTTATATTTGCTCAAACATATCAAGCATAAATACATCAATCGAACCTTCCAGGTCAGACCTCGTCACAGGCAGTGTTGTTTTATCTTGTTCACACAAATATTTCCCATTTTAAGTATTTCTCTTTTTATCTGAACTGCTCAGAATTTAAATATTCTTAATAAACATTTTGAAATAAAAATAAAATGTAATTCATTTGCCAATTTCTGGTTTGTGAGTATGTGTTCATCTTCATCCATATGTTAGCAGTGTGTGTGATTTGGTGGCCTGGGGCTACATGTAAAGTTTCACTCAGGGCCACCAAACTCCTCCTTACAGAAAAATGATGTACAATTCCACACAGTGACTCCTAGGACCTGAATATACTAATAACCACTTCTGAATTCAAACACAGGTCTAAAGAAATGAAAACAGAAAAGTCTGAAAAATGACAAAAATAAAGTGTCTCACCCCAAACTCTGGTAACGCTCACAGCAGATGCCTCATGAACGACTTCACAGCTGAACGCAGACAGGTCAGACCTTAAAACCTCCACACGGTCTCTCCTCTGGAAGGTGTGGTCTTCATTGGGAAGAACTCCTGAGCTGATCAGGCCGTCGTCTGCAGTCAG
>NW_005189455.1:6005-7192 GCF_000239375.1 Pundamilia nyererei
TCCAGCCAGCTGAGAAAAACCATCTGAATATTTCCATCCACTATGAATCAGGAAGCTTTGCTCTTTGGTATTTTAGTCAGTCCCTGATAAACAATCAGTTGATGAACTTGTTCTTTTCTTGGAAAAACTAGGATTGTTGAATGTGACCGTTCTGAGACTCGACCCATCGTTCTTCTGTTCTTGCTTCTTTTCTCGTTTCCAGAACACAAGCTGCACTCTGAGGTGAGCCTGTATCTGTGTCTCAGCTTCATGCTTCAGCTCCAGCTCTTCCCCACCACAGAGAGGATGACCATGACACAAATTTCTGACTGTCAAGTCCTCCTCCTACGGTCCCCTGCATGGATGGCAGGAGGGCTGGCCCATGACAATCAAGGCCAAAGACCCTCACTGATGAGCCCCTCCCCAAGGCCTGAGCCTCCCAACTCTGTCCTGACGGAGGCATCATGGTCCACTGCTGTGGAAAACATGACTCCTTGAGGTACAAACCCCTCCCCAATGATAAGGTTGTGATTCATACATGAGTAAAGATCTCTGTTTGTATGCTGACCAAAAATGTCATGTTTCTGTTGTGTAAAGATTTTAGTGACATACTTAAAAATGTAGACACAAAGACAAAAGTCTGTGGACAGACTACAGCTAATCTAAAATCCCACCTAAAGAATGTGCCTGGATACTAAAACAGCATCAGCAGAGCTCTGACACCAGGTTGAAGATGACAACAGGTGAGTAAAGAGCATTTTAATCCAGTGGTGCTGACCTGTTGATAAGTGCTGATGCTAACACGAGACCAGGAGAGAAGAACAAACTGAAACTGATCATTTACACACAAGTGGAATTTCAGCAAGTGAACCAAAGGAAACAAGTGCATCAGAGGTCGTGTGCTCAGTACCAGAGTGGGGATGACTAAAGGAGCTGCTGCTGAGCTCTGCAGTGGTAACACAGTTTTGTGTGATCAAGTTGTGCGTTAACGAACCTCGAAGTGTTATTTCTTTTGGTCGGTTAATTGGCATGATACTGGTTATACTTAACCAGTGCATGTTAAAATGATGCCTCAGTTGTTGGATTATTCAGGACTAAGTTAGTAGCAGTGACCATCCAGCTGTATTAGGAATGAAGGACTTTTCTATTGTTCAGTTCAACTGTTGCTAGTTTGCCATATTTGTGCCTTACTAGTAACAACTTGTAAG
>NW_005189456.1:0-991 GCF_000239375.1 Pundamilia nyererei
TAATCGTGGTTGTAGGTATTGTCCGTAGTGCTGCATTAACATCATCTAGCAGACCTTCTGAGGTTACTTCATGTATTCTTGGTAACCGGCTACGGGGGATCCAGGTTTCAAGCTCCTATTTTTCAGGTCAGTTCCTCTCGCACTCAACGATCCTTCTCCTATCGCACTTGGGGCTAATCTCGGGTGGGGGTGATGATATCTCCCCCCTGACCTGGCGTCCTGACTCCTCCTTGCCATAGCATGTGTGTTCTGTTGTACCTCATCAATCTCTAGCTGTGATATCAGTCCCTTCTTTCGAATGTTGGAACACTGAGCTACTAGTTGTTTCGCCGTCATTGTGGATGTTGGGTATCGAAGAATCCATAGGTCCATCATCCTATTCATGTAGCCCCTTCCGCCGGGGTTACTTGCGTAGTAGCATTCCATCAACGCCCTGTTTTCGTCTCTTGCCCACCGATGCCTTCTTGTTCCAGTAGCCCACTTTTCGTCAGGGTGCCCTGGTTCCTCAACACCTGACGCGGACCTTGTTGATCCGGGCGACGTCCGAGCCGGCATGCCTTCATATTTATCTGTCTCACTCATGTCTGCGGTAGGCTCGCTTAGCATAGGGGATCTAGCCTTAGGACCCTTGGCGATCCTGGGTTCCAAAGGCGTGTAGTCCACTACGCTATACACACACACACTCACTCACTCACTCACTCACACTTGGAATTAAGCACATTTATTTAAAATGAAAAGCATGTTGTGTGCAACACATCACACAATAAATAAATAATTATGAGAAAAAAATGTAAACAGTGACAGTGCAACTCAAGTATTGTTTTCAGTTTATTGTAAACTCTGCCGCTTTGGACAACACAAGGGGCATTAATAAACATCTTTGCTATTTAGTGCACAATATTTGAATAAACTAACAACATCCACCAACATAGAACTGTGGCAGTCAGTGCAACTGAGGTAGGTATTAACATCAAGTCTAAGATGACTCACT
>NW_005189456.1:2880-4420 GCF_000239375.1 Pundamilia nyererei
AGGGAGCCGAAATACACACCTACGCATTCACACCAGACATGATGTGTACTGCTGTGAGCAGTGTGGCAAACAGTTTGCTACAAACACAGAGTTACGATGTCACATGTTTACCCACTCTGAGGAGAGACCTTATAAATGTGACCTGTGTGAGAAGACTTTTAAATCTCCACATTACCTGAAAGCACACCAACAGATCCACACTAGAAAGACTCTACAAGTGCAGCTACTGTGAGGTATGTATTTTTGTTTTTATGTTGTCAGCCCGACTGTTTGAAACAACTCTGCTCATCAAATTATGTTAGCATGGAAAGGCAGCTCTGAATGATTATTCAGACTCTGATCACAGGTTTTTAGGGATAGTGTTTGAGAATTGTATTACTGTTATTGTAGCATTAAACTATTAATTTAATGTTTTTACTCTTATGGTTTTTATAGCACATTAAATTGAGCTGAGTGTGACAATGTAAACAGTAAAATGTAATTGGACTTTGGCAGAGATGCTCTTTATCTCAGGCGACGTTCAGGATAAAAATGTTGACGGACTGACTTACAGTGTCTTTGTGTCTTTGTTTAGAAGCAGAGCAACACAGATGGATCAAGTTCTCAACCCTGTCATCGCTGCGGGAAAGACTTTTTTTGTGACCTTTGTGGAAAAACTTGAAGTCATTGAAGGACTCTGAAAATATATCAACGTAGACACACTCGAGACGAAATGAACTACTGTAAAGAATGCGGGAGAGGCTTCACCACTTCAAAGCACTTCAAACAATATGAAGTCATTCACAGTGGCGTTAAAAAGCATGTCTGCGATCAGTGTGGGTCATCCTTCATCAGTGCACGTCAGCTTGAAAAGCATAAACGAGTCCACACATGAGAGAAACCATACAAGTGCAGACACTGTGACAAAACCTTTTCCCAATCATGTGATCATACTAAGCATGAACGCAGACACATGAAAGAGAACTTCATCTGTGAAAGAGTTTGAGTAATCTCAGTTCATACTCCACTCACAAACGATTCCATGTTACAAATAAACTGTTACGTCTTGATTCCCGCTTTTACGTTAATCTTGTAAACATACATTTGCATAACGACTGAAACCGGCCCAATGAGTGAACAATGGGCTGTGAGGTCAGTTTCTTCATCATTAATATGCAAATTCTTATGGCCATTGATCAACAACCACTGATCAATGGCCATGAGTACCATTCACAGAGTAAAAATTTGCATAATGATTATGAAGGAACTGTTTTACTGTTACCAATGTTCAAAAACATTTACTAAATTATCTCCTCTGTGCAAACATCAGCGTGATGCAGGACTGAAATCACTCCCATCTCTGGATCAAAGTGAATCTGCAGAGACAGAAAGATCCTCTTCTGGTTTCAGGGTCAGACTTAAACCCTTGAGATCAGGCTCCACAGAGTTCAGGTGGAGTCTTCTGTAAAGATCTGATGAGGCACCTATGAATGAAAATGTGCCTCTCGTTACATTTTAAGCTTTCTAAACTGTTCTACTGTAGTGTTTGTGTTGAGTGGTT
>NW_005189456.1:5792-7192 GCF_000239375.1 Pundamilia nyererei
GGTGATAAAGAACCTAATCAAAATTTCCATCCAAATTCCCTCCATCTTTGTGAGCTAGTGCATTTCAATTGTTGTTTATGTTATGCACACTCCTCCCTCCTTCTCCCATCTTATTTGTAAAAAATGTATACAAACAGGAAATGTGTTTTTTGTTGACGTCACCACTATATGCCTTTTTGAGCATTGCTATCAAATCTACATTAGTGTCCGACACCACTCTAATTGTCCTCTTTATATAGTGTCTTATTAACAAGTATCGGCATAAATCCTGTCTTTCCAGATTGTATTTTTGTTTCAATGTATCAACACTAATTAAATTTCCATCTTTAATCAAGCTATCAAATGTAGACAATCCTTTAGCAGACCAACTTTTGAGACATGAGTCCAATTTTTGGGGGGTAATGTCTGAGACATAAGCATACCATTTAAATAATACCAAGTCTTGTTCTAGTTTGAATCCAAATATATATATTGTTAATTAAATGTTAAATAAAAAATATAAAAAGTTGCATTTCCTGCGAAAATGCAGTGTAGTGGAATCTGATGAAAACGGCAGGAAAATCTCCCTTTTAACAGGAAAGCAGAACTCTCAAATAACCAGGAAGGGGCGGCCATCTGTCACAACTGGTTGGGGTGAGAGAAGGAAGACAAGAGAAAAGACAGAAAGAGATTAATAACAAGTATGATTCAATGCAGAGAGGTCTATTAACAGTGTTGGGAAGGTTACTTTTAAAATGTATTCCACTACAGATTACAGAACTTTGTTGTCTGGGTCAAGTTTGCTAGCCAGAGACAGAGAGAGGCATTGAAAGGCTCCAACGGAGCTTATTGTTTGGGAGGAAAACACGAACACAGCGTACAGTCGAGTCTTAATAGCGTACTTACAACTGGGCTTTTGGCTGCAGTGATTATTATTGTATTTACATGCTTCCAGCTCGCGTTTCTGCTCTATGACAACTTGTACTTTTCTCCTGTTTCTCCCTCCTCGCTCACAGACACATCACGGGTATGGCAGTCCATTCTCCCTGCAGCACGGACTGCACTGCCCATGAGGCTGCATTCTTTAGAGCTATGCTTGTAACACTCTCTTATTGCCTTCATATTATTTTTAAAAATATTTCTTCACTTCATATGAGATGCGAGATTGAGACACGGGCATTGTATTTTTTCACAGCCCGGTTAAAGGCTTTGGCTGAATTTACACTTCACACATTTTAATATCAAACTTAGTGTTTGTGTACACCTTGGTCATTATAACCTGACACTGATCAGTGCTGCTCTGACGATCACACTCACATCCATGTAATCATTTAACTGGGCTGATCTGGAGTTACTGCACAATGCTGAATGTGTCCTTACAGTACAGGGAATAACTCTCTCTGTGTTCCTGTAGAGAAACT
>NW_005189457.1:0-1027 GCF_000239375.1 Pundamilia nyererei
GGAGGGTTCCTCCGGGGTTTTCACACAGCTGAATAAACGTCAAACAGAAAATGATTAAACAGAGTTTACGTCAGCGCCCGGTTATATTTTAGATAGCAAGGAGCAGACAGCAGAGTTTCACTCCACCGAGGGAGCTCGTGACGTATTACCCGGCTTTCTTTAGACCGCGAAGGCCGGGTCCTCAGGTGGAAGCAGCCTCTGAATTTGGACACCCCCGCTGTTTCTGGGCCGGCCAATAATAACAGTGACATTTAACGTATTTTATCCAATAAATAAACCCTGTAAAATGTATTTTATCCGCACATCACTAGTTGCTACTATTTACCTTAGTGGACAACACTACCATTTACCATTTACAACACTACCAACCACAACCATTTAAGGTCTTCCACGGGTGGTCAACGGGCTGACACGGGCTGTACGCCAAAGCCAATTTGAGATGAGCTCAGGAAAATCTTTCATTGCCAGTGCAGAAAATGGGATAATAAAGAGATGGGGGAGCATTTGCACTTGAGGAAGAATCATCTAAGGAGGACCAAGATGTCCCAGTTGTGAGAAGTGAAGTCTGTACTTTAACCTACTAAGACCCGAACTCTTTCATGGCATGCATTTTTAATTTGTCTTTGCTATTTGGGCTGAGTGGGACCTGATGAATGTAAAAACAAAGAATTACCTGATTTTTTATTTATTTCCTTTTTGAGACAAGTGAGATCGACATATGAGGACATTCGTTTTAAATTTTGATAGAAAAGTATAATGTCCTCGTAAGCAGATATCAAGCTGTTGTAGAGCAAAATTTAGTATGTTGGTCTAGACAATCTAAATTGTGATGTCCACATATGTGGACGCCAGGTCCTAGGAGGTTAAAGAGGCCACAGTCTCTAAAAAGGATGATCCTCTTAAATCAGACCTGAGCATACTACGGCCCGCGGGCCACATCTGTCACGGTCCTGGGTCAGTGACCCAGTGTTTTGAGTTTCTTGTGCCTCTGAGTTTTCTGTATTATGTTCTTAGTTCTCTTTGTTGT
>NW_005189457.1:1894-4208 GCF_000239375.1 Pundamilia nyererei
CTGCACTTTGAGTCCTCATCTCCTGCCTGCCACACAGCGTTTCATGATCGTTTCAACATCGTTTCAACATCCAGCCCTTTGTGCGTCCCTTTCCGGCCTGCGTGAGTCCAATAATAAATTACAACTAGATAGATTATTGAAATATCTGTAGTGCAGGTGCGAGCTTTGAGTAAAGGTGAACAGCAATAAATAATGTTACACTCAACATGTCAGCACACGCCAAGAAAAGAAAAGTTGATAACAAATGTTTTTTTAACAAGACATGGGCTGCCAAGTACTTGTTCACAGAAGTTAAAGGTAAAGCTGTGTGCTTGATCTGTGGTACACAGGTCGCTGTTTTAAAAGACTACAATTTGAATCGCCACTACACAACCAAACATGAGGATGAATACAGAAATCAGTCTGAAAAAGAGTGCACAATGGTGTCTGATGCTTGCTAGCAAAACTGCAAACCCGACAAGGACTTTTTACCAAACTTCACACCACTAGAGAAGCAGCCGTTCGAACAAGTTATCTAATTTCTCACAAAATTGCAAGGAAAAGTAAGGCATTTTCTACAGAGAGTTTGTTGGACTTGGTTGCACTGATATGCCTGGAGAAAAAGGACGCGTTTGAGAACGTCTCACTCTCCTGACGAGGCGGGTTGAGGACATCACTGGGTGCTTGGAGCTTCAGCTGAGGAACAGAGCTGCAGACTTTGAATGTTTTTCTCTGGCTTTGGATGACAGCTGCGATGTGCGTGATGCCGCCCAGCTTCTCATCGTCTTACGTGAAATAACTGCAGACTTTCAAGTGACGGAGGAGCTGGCAGTCATGAAGTCAATGAAAGGGACAACCACCGGCAATGACTTATTTACAGAGGTAAATGCATGTTTGGACAAATTAGGACTGAAATGGGACAAACTGGCAGGTGTAACAACAGATGGTTGTCCAAAGCTGACTGGGAAAAATGTAGGACTTTAAAAGAGAATGCAGGATAAAGTGACAGAAATTAATCCTGTGCAGAAATTGACATTTTTTGCATTGTATTATACATCAGAAAGTGTTGTGTAAGACAGTGTTAAAAATGGACCCCGTTGTTGATGTTGTAACTAAAACAGTTAACTTCATCAGAGCAATAAATCACAGACAATTTGTTGCTCTTTTAGAGGAAAATGAGATGGAACATGGTGACATCAGCTATCACTGCCCTGTCAGGTGGCTCAGCCTAAGCAAGGTACTGAAAAGTGTCTGGGATCTGAGAGAACAGATTCAGGATGTCTGTGTGAACAAATCACGTCCCAGAGCTTTCAGATGAAGACTGGGTGGCAGACCTCTGCTGTGGATGTGACTGCACTAATGAACCAACTAAATGTCAAACTGCAGTGCAGGGGATGTACAGTGCAGTAAAGGCTTTCATGAGGAAGTTGCAGCTTTTCTCAAGCCAAGTGAAAGACAGCCTTCTGACCCACTGGCCAACACTAAAGAAGGCTGCACGATTAGCCAATCACCTCAGCCATGTGATGAAGTTCAACTGGAGGCAGCAAATCTCCGTTGGTGCAGATCACCCCATGTGTGGGGCTGTACGGCGTCAACGCGTTAGCACCGTCCTACGGTGGCCCCTAGAGACAAAGCATGAACAAGCTCCAAAACACGTACAAACTCCAAAACACGTACAAACTCCAAAACACGTACAAACTCCAAAGCAAACTCCAAAACACGTACAAATTCCAAAACACAACAGAAGTGCTCCAGGATGCTAGAGGCAGTGTTGAGCTCGATTTGCAAAATAAACGGCAAGTTTGTTGCAAACACATGCGGCGAGTCCAGACTTGCCGAGAACATGAGCATGGACTCGCGATTTGTACAATTGGAACACCAGCGTACTTGATGATGTCTCAGGTCTGGAGTTTTTACTCCCGTCCTCTTTTAATTTAACTGTGAGTAATATGTTATGAAGCTTAACTTTAATCACAGCCAAACCGGTTTACTCAGGAAATAAAACACTGAAATAAACCAAACATAAACATTTAGAAGTGATCTAAGTGACTTATATATCATGTTTAACCTAAGTAGCGAAATCTCTATTAATGAAAATAGTGTACATGTATGCCTTAATAAAAACAAGCAGGTGAGATGCTAGAACGCTTTTATTTTTATTTTAGTTGACACTCAATACAAGAGAAAGCTGCTGGGCTTTGGGGTTTGTTTAACCTGAGCAGCAAAAAGAAAAGAAAAGGATTGAAAACGATGTACCGGGAGTCCGCTGTTCTCGTGATCCTCAACCTCGCTGTCTGCTATGGAGCTGGCGGGTTACAGACGTCTCCGAAAACGT
>NW_005189457.1:5378-7192 GCF_000239375.1 Pundamilia nyererei
AGCTTTCTTGTCTTTATGTCAGTGGCTTCTATCTCCTATCTCCTATATATATATATATATATATAAAATGAAAGTTAAGATAAAATATGTAATCTTTTATTTTTAATGTTTGCCTCTGAGTAATTGATTGAAAAACACTGTCATCGTCAAACAAGTATTTGCAAGAAAGGTTACAAAAATCTAAGTGTAATATTATTGGGAGTTGTGCATATCTGTGCACTCAGGAGTTATAATGAAAATGTGAAATACTTGTGAGAAACGTGTAGTGAATCTTAATTTTGTAAAACATATGATGGGGTCATTTTTACAGATGTACTGTCCCTTCTGTGGACGCCTCTTGGCAGACAGCCCTGCCTTTTGTAGTCTATGTTTTTAAAGGACATCACCAGCACTGTGTCAAAAAATCCTGTCCTTGGTGAAGAGGCAGCAGCTCTTCCATCTACCAGTTCCAGTATCATGACTGGCACAAGTATACAGTATACACAGGGTAAAACACATATTTGTATTAAATAAATCTTCTTAACTGTCCCTTCCCTAAAATGATAACTTTTTTTTCTGTTTATAGCCAGGAAATGCCCAATCACTATCTCTTGGGGATTGTAGTTCACCACTGATACAGGGCTAAAAATGTTTAATCTGGTCTAAATTTCTTAATTGTCAGCATTTGGTCAAGATTCCCTCAATGATATATGCCCCATTTTAAAACTAGATTTAGTTGATAACGTTTTCTGCTGAGTCACAGCACAACTGGAGCACAACTACAGATTAGAAATAATATGGAAGAGAGGGAAGACCATGTAGGAGCAATAATGTAAAAACTTATTCTAGTTAATTTCATTTCTAGATACACATTAGCATCATGACAAGGACCAGTGATGGTATAAAACTTGTCCGAGGAAAGGCACTTCCTGTTGATGTTCATTTTTACTGGTCAACTGAGCAAATCTTTTCTGCCAGTGTGAAAAAACACAAGGACTTTAACCAGGACATGGCCGATGGACCCTATGTACCGTCATAGCCTAATGCAAGGGAAGTTAGCACAATTCCTGGAACTAATAGCCCTTTCACCATCCAAAAATACAAGGATGCCATGGGGAAGCCCTATCAAAGAATAACTCTCTACATTTGTAACCATGACGACTTCTTAAATACTGGTAAGTGATTCTGATGATGCATTGACGATCAAAAGGCTTAAAAATTCAAACCAATAAAGCAGCTCTTTCATGAATGTTACTTTTATGAGATATTTTTTTTAATTTTAAACTGTCAGGTGATATTTCTGCTATAGAACAGAAGATGTTTTTGTCTTTTAGCAATTGAATCTCCTGCACATTCTTCTTAGAATGGTTACAATTGTTTTTATTTGACCCGTCCCCTGGGGGATGAATGTGCTGCCAACAGCGGCTATTAGGAAGCTACCCAGCATGACCTAAATAATACTAACAGAGTACAATTATCACCTTTACAGTTTCAGTTTAAAAAGGATAAATTGTACTGTAATAGTAAGTCACCACAGAGCTGCTGTATTGTATTATATTAGATTGTACAGGTATGGGTGTTTGTGCTATTAATCTTGGAAAAAAGTAAACACCTAATTCTTTTAAACATTTTGAGATCCAAGTACTTTTCTGATATTCTGCTTTGTATTTGAAATGTTTGGAAAATATGGATTTATTTTTAGCTAAATTCCATTTAATTCTAGATACCAAAACAGCAGTCTCCCTCCAAGACATACTGATGTTTGCCACAAGCCTAAACAGCAATCCCCCAGCTGGGATGGAAAAATTGCTGTTTGGTGATGCATCTCGTTTCCC
>NW_005189458.1:0-1795 GCF_000239375.1 Pundamilia nyererei
GATAACGTTTGAAAAACATATTAGGAAATGTTACTTTTGCAGTCAGCTCATAATGCTGTACTGATATTTAATAGAAAACTACTAATTATTCATTAATAATGAAGAAATAAATCGACTGTAAAATTACCCTTTGTTTGTCCTTATCAGTGTCAGTTTGCCTGTGTTGAGCAACTGTATGCAGCTTCAAGTCAGAAAGAAATGAGTAATTCAAACACGATCAAGAGCTTTTATTGGCCTGATAACACCCTCATCCTTGTCCAATGAATTATTTTTGTTCTGGAGGCAGCTCACCTGACCTGCCACCAGAACAAATAAGGTAAACTTTATAACGTTCATGTGTATTCAAGGCAGTGGATATATAAACTAAAGCAAATAATCATTGTAACATGGTACTTTAACCTCCAAACACCCGAAATCTTTCATGGCATGCATTTTTAACTTCCAGTGTTGGGTGTAATGCGTTACTAAGTAACGCGTTACTGTAATTAAATTACTTTTCCACTGAAAAAGTAGAGTAACTAATTACTGTTCATTTTTAGGTATTTTAATTAGTTACTTACAATGCACTTGCGTTACATTGTAAAATAATTAAACTCGCTGAATATCATTATTTAGTTTCAATGATTTATCTTCTAAATGTAGAAGTAAACTCTGCCGCTTTAACATCGCTGTAGTGCAGCTGTACGTCATTTCGCGCCAGTTTGCTGCATAGTCGTATTCTAAAGCGGAAGATGTCGGACTCGGCTGAAGCGAGTGTCTGTGTTTTGAAATGGACATATTCCCGTCTCTTCACTTTTCTGAAACAAGCAGACACGAACATTACAGTAATATGTAAGCTATGTCCTGGGGACAAAAAACTATCGTCTGCTGTTAATAGCACGAGTAATCTACTGAAGCGCCTGACACGACAGCATAGACGAACACTTCTGAGTGATCCTTGTTCATCATCCGTGGATAACACCGCGGCAACTCCTGCTAAGCAGGCAAAACGTGATTTTTACTTCAGCAGCACAGAAAGCGTCTGAAGGTGATCTTAAAAAAATAATTGCAGGCTACATTGTGGAAGAGATGCTACCGCTGCGTACTGTAGAGTCTACGCCTTTAAAAATATTATTTATTATTTAAAGAGTTTAATTTCTATTGTTTGCCCACTCAAGGTTTATAGGGATTTTAAGAAGTATTTAGTTAAATTACTTTTTTAGTAATTAACCCTCTGGGGTCGCCGGACGCACCGGCGCGTCAAAATCACATGACCAATTTAAGACGACACAACATGCAGCATGTCAGAGTCTCCATTTCAACTTGGGTTGAAAGTGCGGACTTCAAACTAAATACCAGTTTTTGAATTGTGTTGATGGGCCACGTAAAACCAGAGTTATAAAATAAAAAATACACGCAATGTTTTTTTTCTGAACAAAACAGTGGTGTTTACAGCGGGAAGAACGGTAAAAACTGCATTTTCTACAGACAGCGCTAGCAAACACTCTCCGCTTGCGAGTGAAAAAAGCAAAAACACCCCTTCCCTATTGGTGTGAGTTTACCATGTAAGCCAATCAAAGAAATGATAAGGCAACATGTGACATTTGGTTGTTTAGGGAGAAGGGGAAGTTTTTAGGAGTGACACTCGCAACGGAAAGCGGGCGAGCGAAAGACAGAGAGAGAGAGTGAGTTTTCATATGTGAGACATTAGTGACGTTTAGCATGTTTGGAGGCTGTAGCTAGTGTGTTGTGTAGTTATTGTCTTGTATTGTGTGTCAGTTAGACTGCTGAATTTCATATTTGCTCTAAAAAAGCC
>NW_005189458.1:2309-4172 GCF_000239375.1 Pundamilia nyererei
TATACCCTGGACCCAGGAGGGTTGAGTTACTTTTCTGACACAGTAATTAGATAAGTATTTTAAATACAATATTGACTAAGTAATTAGTAATTAATTACTTTTTTAAAGTAACTTACCCAACACTGTTAATTTATCTTTGATATTTGAGCATATTGGGACCCAGTGAATGTAAAAACAAAGAATTACCAGATTTCTTTCTTTTTTTACCTGATTTTTGTTCCTAAGAAAAAATTACAGCCACATATGAGGATATTTGTTTAAAATTTCAATAGAACAGTAGCAGTATAATGTCCTCGTAAGCAGTGTTGGTCAAGTTACTTTAAAAAAGTAATCAGTAACTAATTACTGATTATGTCCCCCAAAAAGTAATCTTGTTACTTTACTGATCACTTATTTTCAAAAGTAATTACTTAGTTACTTAGTTACCTTTTAAAAACACGATTTATAACCTGAATAGGTAATAAAGCGAAAGATCTTTCAGCCGAATTCTACTTTTTCTGCATAATCTCTTTTTAACTTGTTTTATTAGTTTTAATCTTTTAACTTTATGCATCAAGCAAAAACGTAATTATATGCAACATTCTCTGACTGGAAGAAATTTGTTTAAAATTTAAACCTATTTTCTGCACATTCCAGCATATAAAATAAAATATTTTTTGTGTTTACACTCACTCTTTCAAATAGATGCAAGTAAAACACAGCAGAAAATAAATAAAATCAAAGACTCAGCGGTCCTGTTGCTCTATTTTCACCTGTAAAGCAGGAGTGGGGAAGGCGGAGGTTTTTCCTGGTGCAGGTGTGCCACAGCGATCAGTGGAAGAATCCGCGAGTTTCTCTGTGAACTGCCCATTACGTTGTAGCGCACTTGGTGCTTGCTCTGAAGTTTAGGGTTGTTTTTTCGTTATAAAAAAAGTTTTCTTCCCACGCACAACGGACACTAATATTTGTCACTTTTTATGGAATCAAACTCAAAATAAGGTCAGTACTTCCATTGTTGATCTGCACATAGCTGTTGTCACGAACGTCGCACTCGCTTACGTCATTGTCATGAGGCATTCTCGCAAAAAACTCACGGTTTTAGTAACGCAGTAACTCAGCGTTCCTACGGGAAAGTAACAGTAATCGAATTACCTTTTTTGCAATAGTAATCCCTTACTTTACTTATTACTTGAAAAAGTAAAAAGTAATCGGATTACAGTAACGCACATCTCTGCTCGTAAGTGGATATCACACCCTTGTAGAGCAAAATTTATTATTTTGGTCTAAATAACCCAGAATGTGATGTCCACATAGGTGGACCCCAGGTCCTAGAAAGTTAATACTCCTCTGTTTTATTATGGAGGAGGAGCTAACCCAACTGCAAACAGAAAATCGGCAGATGCTACAAGAGCGAGAACCTGATCAACCTGGGACCAGCACTGCTTCCACCAATCTGTCAACTCATAGGTATTCCTCTGCTTCAGTTCCAATAACAGAGAGTGATCTACCTGCCTCATGAAAGGAAGTGCTCATTGTTCAGAGGTAAGACTGTATAAGTATCGTTGAGTGGGTTGAAGAAGTTTAGGCTTAAGGGCACGACCAGCCGAACAAGCCCTGTTCATTTATCATCATCTAGAAGGAATCACTTAAGAATAGGGATGGGTATCGTTTAGGTTTTATGCGATACCGGTGCCAAACCGGTACTTTTGAAACAGTGCTGGTGCTCAAACCGGTGCTTAAAGAATGGAGAACACAAAATTGGTCCAAAAACCTCTCAAGTTCAGCTGGTTTTTTTGTAAAAAGATAACAATGTTAGCCTTTTCTGCAGCTATGGGGCATATATGGTATCACTCTTGGCTGGAAGCAGTGCTTAAACAATGGAAA
>NW_005189458.1:5679-7188 GCF_000239375.1 Pundamilia nyererei
GGTGCTAAAGGCAAGTAAATATGGCATAGATCTGTGTAGCAGTGACAGGATATTTTGTGTTTTCTAAGAATAGAGTCCAAAGGGAACAAGTACAATGAAAAAAGAAGAGGACCAAAGATTGAGCCCTCAGGCACCCCACAAGAACACTGGGCGGACGTTGACAAACATCTTTCAACATAAACACTAAACATTCTGTCACTCAGATAGTAATGAAGCCAACCCAGTGCTGCACCTTTAATGCCAACCCAGTGTTCCAAATGGGAGATGAGAATAATGTGGTCACAGTATCAAATGCTGCAGTAAGATCTAAAAGCACAAGAATCACAGAGCTTCCAGGATCATTTGATAGAAGAATGTCATTAAAAACATTTAAAAATGCTGTTTCCATGGAATGTAGATGCAACCAGACTGAAAAACCTGATTAATACCGTTAGTATTCAAAATCGCATTCAGTTGGATAAAAACTATTTTTTCCAATAGCTTTGAAAGGAATGTGAGTTTTGAAATTGAGATTGTTGATTGAGATTTGAGAAAATTGAGCAACCAAAGTGGTCATTGAAAGTTTATTTATTGTTTTGTTTTGTAATAAACATATTTAAAACCATCAGTACCACACTGGAAATAATACTGCTATCTATGATAACATCTGCGGGAGAGCCAGAGAGTTCAATTTGCAAATGAAGACTGCATTCTGTCTCTCCTTTGGTTTTTTGAGTGGAAAATAATGCCTTTTGGGTTGTGTTATGCCCCAAGTACATTCCAGAGGATAATGTAGTGTTTGGAGGCCAACACTGTCAGTATTCACTGCCAAACACATCATTTGCTAAGAGCTTGCTGACCTGCAGTCTATTTAGACCAAGTGGTTCAGTACCAAAGCCAGGAAAAGACCTCTCCCAACCTGACAATGGGCTCTTCTCACTGTTGAAGTCAGGGAAGCAATTCCACCCCTTGGGCCCAACACAGAGAGAATGAGGAGGAGCTTTTCCTCCCAGGCTATTAAGGCCCTGAACCAGGTGTAGGACACATATCTCCACTCACCATTGCGCATGCACTTAATAACAACAACAATGATGTACTTCTGATGTGGTCTGTCTCATATCACATCACTGTACATGTATTTAATAACAAAATAATGTAACTCAATGACACACCTCATAACCGTTTTTGACTGTTCACTGTGAATCTAAAAACACTGCTGATTTGCACACCTTGTTAATTTTGATTTTTTTAACATTCATTTTATACTTGATTTTTAAAAGATAAAATGGTCTCGCACACTTAACTGTCATGTCTGAGTGTGGGCAGGCAGGAAGAGAGGACCCAAAATGCAGGACTCACTAAGGCGGAAGTAATTCAAAACACACACCTTTATTGCTGGTAAGAAGCAGAACAGAAAAACACTAACCAAACTGGAAGAACGGAATAAGTAGGCAGGAACGCTGGCTGGCAAACGGCGCACACAGAGGAAGCGAGGGTGAACAGACGTTAACGATGCGACACCGAGTAGGG
>NW_005189459.1:0-3349 GCF_000239375.1 Pundamilia nyererei
TATACCGTCCTATTTCACAAGCCTCTCACTTCCGCACTTCTCGTACTTATAGTACGCACCGTACGTAGTACGCGTAGTGTGCGTACTTCAAGCATGCAGACCCTGAATTGGGACACAGCCTCAGTCACCTGTTAATGGGAGGGCTCCTGATCTGACCCCCGTATCAGTGCATCTCTCTAATGCTTAATTCAGATGGATCCAGGTGTGTTAAGTAGCTGTGAGCACACTCAGGTGTGTTACCTGCCGTCACATGATGGATGTTGTTGCTTTGTCCTCGTCACTGATCCACAGCAGGAATGTCAGCTATGCTAACACCCTGGCTCCTCTGTGGTATGCTGCTAGCTTACACACACACACACACACACACACACACACACACACACACACACACACACACACACACACACCTGTGGTCACATGACTGTCCTGAGACACCTGATTCTCATCTGAACGTGCTCTCTCTGACTGTTCTGTTTTATTTTGAAAGATTTAATCAGTACGAGTTCGGGCTTTTATTTTGAAGTCTTTGCTTTGTAGGCTTTCATACCTCTGTAGTAGGGCTTGGTATCGTCACTGATTTCTAGAATCGATTCGATTCCGATTCCATTTGACTTGGGGTAATTTTACCTTACTCAGAAATATTATAATTCTGATCACGTATCAGTGCTAGAGATGGCACGATACCACTTTTTTTATGTCCGATACCGATATCATAAATTTGGATATCTGCCAATACCGATATGAATCCGATATAGTGTATTTTAATCAATAAAACTGTTTTTTTCAATATCTTGCTGCATTTTGTATAAGTTCATACTCAAGTTTAAAAAGACAAAAAAAAACAAAGCAAAAAACACTAAAGCTATTCTGTTATACCTGTATGCAAAAAACTACACTGCAGCCAAAATATTTCATAGTTCAGCAATAGTTTAATAGTTTAATAGTTTAATTATTTATATAGCACATTTAATTACAACAGGGGTGTTGACCAAAGTGCTGTACAAGAATACAACATACATAATAAAATAACTGTGCAAGAATACAACATACTCCAAGTTATTTTATTAGGTATTGATAGCAAACACCAAATATTAATTAACAAATAACTCTCATGCTGTATTAAAAGCCAGTAAATAAAAATGCGTTTTAAGATGAGATTTAAAAAGATTGACAGCAGGAGCCTGTCTGATGTGTAGGGGTAAATTATTACACAGCCTAGGCGCTACGACTGCAAATGCTCGATCGCCTCTATGAACCAGCCTCAACCTTGGTAGCTAAAAGCAAAAGATCACTTGATCTAAGAGGGGTATAAGTTTGCAAGAGGTCAGACAAATACCCGGGAGCCTGTCCATTCAGGGGTTTGTAAGTCAACAATAAAATTTTAAAATTAATTCTGAAGCGGACAGGGAGCCAATGAAGAGAGGCAATCACCGAGGAAATGTGTTCACATCTTTTAGTACGTGTCAGAAGACGAGCTGCAGCCTTGCCGGGCAGGTCTAGCTAACTCCAGCATATAAGGAGTTACAATAGTCCAGCTGGGATATAATAAAAGCATGAATCCCCTGTTCAACGTTTTTAAAAGATAAAAATGATCTCACCTTAGATAAAAGACAATACTGAGCTAATAAACTTAAACCTGCACCATCCTTCCTATTCTGGTATTTTAAAGGTCACTCAGCAGAAATATTAAACAACCTAACTAATAGGGTTGCCAACTCCCAGCAAAAATATTAGAGAACCACCCCCCACCCTTCTCCTCGTGATGCCTAATTGACGTAATCAACTTTAATTTAATGCAGGTGTAAAAAAAAAAAATGCACAGAAATTAACAATTTTTCTACAATAATTAAATAGATTCAACTTCTTTCTTCAATAGAACTGCAGACTGCACAGATGGTACCTTCCCAAAGTAAAGTACTATAGCTTACTAAGGTATATATTAGAGTTAATAGTTAATATATACAGTAATGGACTTCTATACATTTTACATCAGAAACTTTGGATGTAAGAGTCAGATAATTATTTATTAAAAGCTAGACATTTTAAATGAGAATAAGAAAGAAAAGTATGTCTTTGTGCCCCCTTTCCCTGTTAATGCCCTACCTGCTCGCCTTTCCGAGACTTTATCAAAGGTGTGAGCATCACAGCAGAGGCCTTTGTGTCAAAGTAACTGAAGATAAAACACAGAAAAACATGAAGGTGACTTTCCTCGCCTGAATTTTAACAGATGACCTTAAAAATATTCTGCAGTAGATCAAAAACGAAAGAATGTTATTAATCAACACATGAACATTACCTGATGCTGCTGAAGTGAAGCAGAGCAAAGTTACAGAGGTTTTATTAGAGACACCGCGTTTCGCAATTTTGCATAATTTTAAAAAGTTTAAATTTGTTTAGTATTGAACAGCAGAAATGAGGTTCTCTTTTCGGAAGTAAGTAAAAGGAAAAAAAATAGCAGCCGACAAGCATAACAAGTAAGTGAATAATGCAGAAAACAGATTTTTAGACGGGAAACTGTTCTTGAAGTACAGAGAGAGAGAGAGCTGTGCAAGAAGTGTGATTTTATCGTGGTGGAAGCAAAACAGCAAAAGTCAGAGTAAATTCATGACAATGTCTATGTGAAGCGAGATGTGAAGCGTTTGGATCTTCTTTTGCTGCTGGTTCAGTCAATATTGTTTGGAGAGAGATAAAAACCTGCAGCTTCTGAATCAGCGCAAAAAGGATGCAAACACAAAGCGAGGACCCGCCGAAACATCAGAATCAGCGAGCTGTCAGCTTTCAGCCCCGACAAAATAAAATTATATTTAAAAATTGATTCAGGATTTTAATGAATCGATTTTACGTTATCCAAGCTAGAATTGATTTTAATCGATAAATCAATAATCAAAACCTACCCCTACTCTGTAGTGTCCACCAAACCATTGTTGGAGCTTTCTGTTAGAGCTAAACATCCCCAGACCTTTCATGTTCTTCTTGTATTTCTTATCCAGTGTGTAACATGTCATCTGTAAGTTTATTTATGTATTTATGTACCAACCACCAGCAGCCTAGCCTCCAAGCTGAGCCATCAGAGGCTCAGCCACTAGGCCAAGCCCAGACCTCCACCTCTAACTAGCTAGGCTAGGCATTGGGGACATAATGGGACCAAAGAATGGAAACACTTTCATGGAAGACAAACTGGAAGACATAAAGAGATAACTTAACTTGATTTTACAGGAAATCTCGACAGCCTCCAAGGACCAACGGAAAATAATACAGGGAGTGCAGAATTATTAGGCAAATGAGTATTTTGTCCACATCATCCTCTTCATGCATGTTGTCTTACTCCAAGCTGTATAGGCTCGAAAGC
>NW_005189459.1:5899-7180 GCF_000239375.1 Pundamilia nyererei
GTTGGAACCATCAGCAGGTCTGCAGTCGTGGGTGAAGAGGGAGTAGAGGAAAGGAAATAATGGACCTGATAAAAAATTGTTGAAGAACTGAAAAGACTGAAAAGACTGAATGATGAAAAAGACAAGCTAATATCCTTGGTGGAAAACTCGGGTAGCCAACATGGGACAATACTCCAGGATAAATGATGTAATAATTACTGGTTTGGACATCAACACATATGACAGAGCAGTGGCTTCAGTGGGGGAGCCCACAGAGTCGGAGTAGACTCCACTGAAGGGATTATAGAGCTAAATAGGCCACCTTCTAACCCATGAAGAAAAACAAAGCCTGAGGGTTTTTGAACAGAAAGCAGAAAATGCTGTACTAAAGCAAGGGAGAAAACTGAACGAGACTAACATACTCATCAACGCCCATTTTACAAAAAAAAAAAGCTGACATCACAAGAAAAACAAACAAGAACAGGATCCAAGCAGCATGAACATAAAACTGTAAGATATACATCAAATAAATGGATACCAGAAGAAGATGAACATGAACTGGACAGGTCCCAGTAAAAGTACAACTCAATATGAATAATTTCATGTGCGTTCACTGACATACTTCAGGATTCAGCTCTAATTATCCTCTCTCATTAATAGTGAAGACATGAAAACAAATGCATTATGAGAACTGGAAATTTTTTGGACCCATTGTCAGTGACCACAAGACGTTCTGGGTGATATCTATCGAGACTTTTTCAATCATATCAACAACAGCTGTATTTATTACTAGGAAAAGCAGCTAAATGAAATTACAAATACAGATCAGATGCTGTCAAAAAGTAAAAGTCTTTATGCCAACTTTGATCATATTAAAGATTTTTAAGACCCTGTTTAGGATTATAGCCATCTCAGAAACCTGGATTAATGACATGAGACACATGAGATGTAAATCCAGAACAGTAATGAAAACAAAACATTGTGGTGGTGGTTGGGGGGGGGCACTCTATGTTTAACAACTAAATTTATAATGGACAAAAGACAGAATATGATTCTGAGTTGCATTTATGGAGCACCTGGATATGAACATTTTCAAAGATTCAATTCAATTCAATTTTATTTATATAGCGCCAAATCACAACATAAGTTGCCTCAAGGCGCTTCATAGATACAGAGAAAAACCCAACAATCACATGACCCCCTATGAGCAAGCACTTTGGCAACAGTGTGAAGGAAAAACTCCCTTTTAACAGGAAGAAACCTCCGGCAGAACCAGGCTCAGGGAGGGGCGGCCATCTGCTG
>NW_005189460.1:0-1841 GCF_000239375.1 Pundamilia nyererei
TTTTGGCATAATAACTAGTTACCGTGCTCGTTACCACAATAATAACGTAGTTACTGTAACGCGTTACTTAATAACGCGTTAGTCCCAACACTGGTGATCAATCCAGAGAATGGATTAATTTAACATTGTTAATATGCCTCTAAACTAGTTCTAGAAAATATCAACATTAAAATGATGCAAATGAATAAGATAATGGAAAAATAAGAAATCATATCCCATGCACATCAACCCTTGCAAAAGTCAGTCCAAGGTTTGCACACCTGGATTTCAATAAGGAGATATCATTTGGAAGAACTGAGCAATAATTATTTTGATTGAGAAATTAAACTATTTAGCTTTTAGACTCCCACTGACCCTTCAGGGGAGAACGGAATCCCTACAGTGATAGGATTTCTCCCCGAGTCTAGCAGCTGGAGGTGGTGACAATCCAACACTAAGGCTTGGCTTGAGCTCAGGGTGACTCAGGTGAGGTGGAGATAGGGGAGGAAGTTTTTTGTTAAATGAATGAGAGTGTGAAAGGGGAAAATAACTCAAGAACATGGAGATTTAAAGTACGCAGAATGGAAGCTGATTGGCTCAAAGAAGGTGGGCAAGAAAATGGTTGGACTAGTGATGTAAAGGAAAAAACTAGCAGCTGAACTTATACTTTTGCAAGATCTTTATTTGGTCAGTTTAAACGATTATTAGTGGCAGATCCTCTCAAACTTTCCCAGACTGAATGGTGTCCCTAGCTTGCCATTTTCAACTATATTGACAGATGGATTGTGGAGCTTAGTCTGAGCTTCATCGTTGAGTCCATCAAACATGGTAAAGTCTTGATTATACTCTGCTGGGGACACAATTATAGACAGTAAACACTGTCTAGCCGATGAGTGTTCTTTGTTATACTCCTTTAAAATTTGCTTGAAGTCCATCACCTGCTTGCACAGTTGGTGTATTGTAATGTAAAGTCCCACCAAATGACTCTGCATCGTCAAAAAACATGGCAGGCATACAGATGTCCCCACAGTCTGATGCCAGAATTTACATTTCCAAAGGGACCCTAGTGGACTTGTTGAAGGGAAGGAATGAAGGCTTGAGAGACTTGTCCTAAACTCCCTCCTGTATTTGGCTGCATTCATCATTCCTTAAGCCTTGACTAGTGTTTCTGTCCATATGGATGAGAAGCAGTGCCACCATACTTCACTGCAGGAATGCTATTAACCAGCCAATGATTAGTTTGCCAGCTCAATGTGTTCTCCTCCCTGTGTGTCAAATGGGGCTCTTTTGTCAAAAGCCACTGGTGTTCAAGATGTATCCAAGGTTTCCTTAAGTAATAGTATCTGGTTGTGGCAATATTAGATGCTAACTCAAGAGTGCTGTTAGAAAAGATCATTACGTTGTAGAACACCTTTCTGACCGAGGACCTTCAGGTTACTTAGCCAGCTCCAGGAGGGGTGCTTGTGTTTCTGTACTCCTTTCATTTCTTCCATTTCTGAATACTTTAGAAACGGTTTTATACGATTGCCCTGACCTATTTTTCCAAGAGAGTTCCCTGGATTTCATCAGTTGGTTTCTTTTCTGACATACAGTTGGAACTGAGGTACCTTATTAAATAATGTTTTAGGCACATGTCATGGATAATAATGTGATCACATGTGAAAGTGCAACAAAAAACTGTCTGAATGAGATTATTAGACATGTTTTAGACGGAGGGCTATTTAAATGCCTATTACAGTTTTTCTCAGTTGCTTTGGTGCATTTCTCACAACAGAATTGATCTCTGCACCACTACTAAGGCTCTTCTCAAAACAATTAGTGCAAACTGCAAAACATGGTGGATAACTTGCAAAAGTGAGTCA
>NW_005189460.1:3576-7176 GCF_000239375.1 Pundamilia nyererei
CAGAGGTACATATGCAAACATGTTTTACCTGTACATACTGGTGACGGAGCTCCTTCACTCGATCACTGTTCCGTTCAAATGGTACTTTGTACAATTGCTTCATGGACACTTCATTCCGTCTGAGGACTCTGTCTATGGTGGAAGTTGATATTGACTGAATATTTCCGAAGATGGTGTCATCTTCTACGACAGTTCTTTGTATTTTTCTCAGTCTCAAAGCGTTGTTTGCAGCCACCATTGCACAAATTCTTTCCTCTTGCTGCGGAGTCAAAAGTGGACCTCTTCCACCTCTTCTAGGTTGTCTGGCAGTCCTTTTTGAGATGCAAATGAAAAAACACAAACATAAATAAGCACAAACATGCTTACAGTAATTGTTACAGGACTATCCTTCAAAACTCCTTTCTTTACAGCATTACCGTATTGTACCACAGCACACTATGCCACACCTGGGCCAAGTCTGCGCTTCAGTTACAGTACATCTATATGTAAAGATCTATAAGGTCATGTCCTAATGCAAGTCTCCTGTATGACTATGAAAGTGCAGAGCAAATTAGTTTGTGCTGAATAACTACATTACAGTATGCTCACCTGTTTTCCCAACGAAATGTCTGAATAATAGAACTTACAGTAGTTCTCCCAACATTTGGCTGCACCCTTCGACCAGCCTCGGCCATTGTGAGGCCATGGTTTATCACATGATTCACAAGTGTTGCCCTGATTTCGTCAGGAACGTGTCTATGTGGTTGGCCTCTTCTTACCTGGTTTTGTCCTCGTCCTCCACCGATCCTCACCCCCTGCTATCAGGATAAACATGCTCCATCATATGATAAAGATGATCACACAGAACAATTTTATACTGAGAGACAAGTTGTTCCAAAATATGCTGGAAAAATAACCCTGCAGCAAAACAAAGTAACAAGTCCCCTCACTGTATCAAGGGTTGTGATTATACCTTTGGTTTGTCAGCTCTCTGTAAGTTTCTTGTCTTTTTTGTGTTCACACATTGCAAAAAACTTAGAAAATGACATTTCCCTCTTCAATAATATGGTGGTCAGAGGAGACTGAATGGCATTTTGACAGCATAGACTAAAGTTTCACCATAGTGAACACAGACAAGATTGACTGACATCTCAGTGTTATTTTCTTTTGTGCGTGTTGAGTCCGAGGCTGTCTGCCTTGGGGAATAAGTGACTTTGTGTCCTGTTGCTGCATTTCTGACATGGGTGATGAAGAAAGCTGGTGGGAGTTCAGCCATTTCTTTTCTTTACCAGTAGGCCAGGCATGGATGCTATAGGTTTGTGGTGCATTTAGAAGAATAAGCAGTGAATTAGAGAGTAAAGGGACAAAGAGAGGTGCTAGGATGTGTGTGTGCGTGTGTGTGTGTCTTTGTATGGGGCCTGGTAAGGGAATATATTACAGTACAGTGAGTACAGTTAACGTAAAGGATTTAATAGCAAGGAAAAGAATATGCTGTTGCAATGGGACTTATCAGTCGATGCTCATGGAGAGCACACACACATACAGAAACCAAAATGTATATATGTCCATACGCATGGACTCAATGGACTACACACAACTGTCCAAACACATGCACTTAAAGTATATTACCTCTGTAACAATAGGGACTGTGATGTTTAACTGAGAAAAGCTACTAAAAAGTATTTTCTACTTTATAGATGAGTCCCAGAGTCCTTAAAAGCAGCTCAGGTACACATTATGAATCACATCAGAAAAAAGCAATCTCTGACTTTTTGCTGAATGTGAAATTTAGATTATGGATGCATAGAAAATCTGGGAGCACAGACAAATAAATAACTTAATAAATAGCTTGCAGCATTTCAATGAAAAATTTAGAAGACTTCCAGCAGATTGAAATAGTGAGTTTAGCATATGCAAGATGCACAATACTAAATGCTCAGTTTCAGACAGAATTTTTACTCTTTACTCACGGATCTGTATGCGGTCAAAGACAATGGCTATATGACTGATATATATGTGACCACGATGGGTCCACCTTAAAAGACAAATGTTCATGTCTTTCTCCAAGCAACTGTGGTTTGCAAATATTTGGTATCTAATTTATGAATGGAGAATCCCATCATAAGTCCCATAATGTTGCTTTCAGTATGAGTTAGTCTGCACAAATGAGCATAACACGTTCACAATGCATCTCTTTAAAGTAGGAAACTTGAGACAGCTGCTTCCTAAGTGGTTGCGTTACAGATATATTCCTGTATAAAAACCATATGCTATTTTCCATTATAAAAAGCTGTCCTGCAACAACTGCTTCATTGTTTGTGCGAAGACATTCTGATCTTCCCATCTATGATTTTTCTGGCTGGCTAATGTGAATTTCTGTTTATGTGAATTGTATGTAAATTGCAACAAATTCCACTGATTTATTGGTGTCAACATTCATATTATTACACAAATATTAACTTCCAGATGGAACCCACTCAATAATTGCTGTCTTTTTGCCATTTTATCACTTTAACACACTAAGTAACTTCACAGCTTCAAAACAACCATTAAAAAGGAATGAGATTACAAATTCTTTGCGCATTTTCACATTCATTTTATTCATGAGATGGTCTCCAACTACTGTTTTTCCTAGAGTGACTGTAGCATTAATAGCACTTATTAGCAGTAGGGTATATTCTGATTGCAGGTTGCACCTCAAGTCAGTATTGGGCAGTTTTTAAAGCAGGTAAGTCCAAGCTAAATAAAAACAAGATTGAGACAAGTCGCAAATAATGTACAGTATGAAGAAAGTGTTGTTGCAAAGACTGAACCTCTGTAGCCCATAACTGTCAAACAAATAGTCAGTGTAGAGAAGCTCCCACGTATGAGGTAAGTTCAACACAATTGTGGAAAAAATATTTTGTAATCTCTTTACAATGATTTTATTTCGTGACACAAAGATTAACACCATAAGATTACAGAGAGGAAAACAATCAAAGATAGAGCATTATATCTGAATATTTTTAATTTAAACTGAAATAAATTTTATGGCCTAGAGATATGACATTGAAGATTTCACAAGATTCAGTATCAAGAAGACCAACTCAAGGCGTAGACTTATGAAATATATCACTAAATACCAACTATCTAAAGCGTTGCCTATAACAAGAAGACACGTACACAAGGTTATTACTCACATCAATATTGATGTGAATACTGTGGTTGAACTCCCAAAGCAATAATGTAGACAAATGTGGGGAAAAAAGAAAAAGGGAAAAAAAGATGGATGAAGTGTTTCAATATCTGCGAGACATTTTTGAACAATAGTGGTCAAGCTACAATCATTCACGAAGGACATCAATGAAATTAGACCCTTCTGGCTACAGTAAAATACACACATAATGTTAAGGTTAAACAACACTGTGGAACATCTTTTACAAACATTCAGTATGTGTATGTCAGGGTCCTGGGACTGGGCGACCCAGGATCCCTGGGCAGTCATGGACCTGTGTATTATTATTATGTATTTTTGGTGTCGTTTCCCCTTCTCTGTGTGTGTACATATGTGTTTCTCTGTGCTGTGTTAGTCTGTGTCCCACTCATATGTTCAGGCGAGGTATGGGTGTGTATGTCTGCGGG
>NW_005189461.1:0-1735 GCF_000239375.1 Pundamilia nyererei
AAAAATGTGAGCAAAACTATTCTCTTCTTACTTTCTGAAAAATCACCATAAGCTGAATATTTTAGAGTATTTGGTGTTTAGTCACTGGTAGGCTACAGAGTGTGAGAAAGAGAAATATATTCAGTGGCCACATTATTAGGTACACCACTCGACTGCGCATTATTGCTCATAACGAACCAGCTAAGCACACGGCAGCAATTAGATGGAATTGAACTGAATATCTACATTTAAACCTTGTAGATCTGGTCAAGGTGGCCTCCCGAAGTTCAAAGTGAGCATTAGAATGTGGAAGAAAAGCGATTTAAGTGAGTGAGAGAGAGATACAAACACTCACTGGGCTACTGTTCAGCTGTTCATTAACTCAAATATCTAATGCAGAAGAACTATGAACACACAGCTCAGCGAGCCAGAAGGACTACAGCAGCAGAAGACCACCGGGTATCAATCATGTCTGTGAAAAACAGGACACTGAGGCTATAATTCACACATGTTCACTAAAATTAGACAATGGAAGGCTGAGTCTCTATTTCTGCTGCAACATTCAGATGGCAGAGTCAGAATTTGGTGTTAATGATATAACAACATGGATCAGTGTTTCCTTGTATGAACAGTTCAAGCTGTTACTGCTAGTTTAGTGGGAGATATTTTCTTAGCACACTTTGAGACCCTTATTACTGCCGAACATCATTTAGTCACCACAGATTAAATAATTACTGTTGCTGTCCATGTCCATCCCTTTATGACCACAGTACCAATCTTCTGTTCTGACCCTTCTGTTGTGTTTCCATGTAATTCAGATCTTAAAAAGAACATTTCTGGTGTGACATCAATACAATGTAGGAATTTTACATAATTTAGTCCCCCACAGACTCTACTACATCATATATGTGATGTCTGTTCCTGCATATATCACTGGCAGCAAACATTGTGAAACAATAAATTAATAAGTGAAAATGAAACATTGTGGCTGATGCCAATCTCCTTAATTCAAAGGAGCTACATCAGCAATAAATTTGCTAATATCTAAGGCTCTTTATATTACACTGCTGCAGAAGTGTGGTTTGACACTGGAGTATTGTTAGCAGTAGCTAGTTAACATTTGCATTTATAAAAGAATTTAATCCAATAAATTGGCAAGACTATCCAAATCCTGAGTAGGAAGACTTCAGCATGTTCAGAATGCAGCAGCCAGTCCTTACATACACATTACTGAAAGGGAATTCACCATTATCGAGTCCTGAGGGTGCTGACATTACTGTCGTCATTGGAACAAGCTTCCCGCTGACCTGAGGTCAGTTACAACTGTCTGTACATTCAAATAGTACAGACAGTTAGTTTGCATATAGTTTGCATATCTTTGTGTTCAAAATTAAACAGAATCATACTTTATTTGATTCCGAGTTACCTAAAGAGAGATCTGAAAAAAATCGGGATTTCCATATTTCTTAACCTAACACGCCCTTTGTAGGTTGGTCGTAAACACGTGTTTTGTTTTGTTTTGTTTTGTTTATAAAGAAGGATAGTCTCTGATCAAAATACCAAAAGCACCATAGCACTGCGTGATGTTTGGACACTAGAAACCGAAAGTTATTACATCAGAGTTCAAAAACGAATCTTAAGTGAGTGGGCGGGCGCTGATCAGCTGTTGTGTGAGCATCATTGTTTACCTAAAGACTTCAAATTTCCGAAGTTTGTTTTGCCTCGATAAGCCATCGCAAGGTAGGAAGCTGAGCGA
>NW_005189461.1:2426-3224 GCF_000239375.1 Pundamilia nyererei
TATAGGCCTACCCAGGTGACCAGATGCCCCTCTTTATGTGGGTTTGTACAGCATTTCTATTCCTTGTCCCACTTTTTGAGACAATGTCTCGCACTTAGACTGACTCCACAGGCCAGGCATTTTTCTTAAGTCTAGATTTTGTGAAGGAAAGGCTTTTTAATTACAGCATTAGAGCCAAGTCATGCTTAGACAATAGAAACTGAAAGTTGTTATGGCAGAGAGGGAAAACGAACCTTAGGTGAGTGTGAGGGTGTGGATCAGCTGAGGCAGGGTGTATATAAAGGCTGAGCCCTTCAACTTAGCTGCTGCTCGAGCATCATTTACGTTTCCACATTTGAAGACTTGAAGTGAAAACGTCATCACAAGGTAGGAAGCTGATAAAGAACTGAAAAGTCATTTTTCCACAGTGTGTGTGTTTTCTAATGGACTATTTTGAATTCTTTCAGACTACAACCAACATGGATATAACTATTAACATGCTGGGTGAGTCCCACACTCTGACCGTGAACACAGAGGACACAGTTGGCTCTCTGAAAATAAAAATCTACGAGAAACTGGAAGTCAACCCTCAGACGCAGAAACTGGTTTTCATAAACGGCCAGAAGACCCCTCTCAACGACGACTCCAAACCCATCAGCTACTACGGCTTACAGCACGGCTCCCAGGTGTCCCTGCTGGTCACCGAGCCTCCTCCGCCTGCTCCCATCCAGGTGTTCCTCAGAAATGAAAAGCGACACTCCAGCACCTATGACATCAGGCTCGACGAGACTGTGAGCAACTTCAAGAACAGAGTCGAGA
>NW_005189461.1:3359-4610 GCF_000239375.1 Pundamilia nyererei
TTTTTTTATTCACTGTTCTCATTATGTGTTGTGTAACAAGTTAGCAAATCTGTGTTTTCATTTGGCACAACGAACAACTGTAATTCATACAAATCAGCATTTTATGGACTCTGTCATGACAAATACATGTTACCTGCACTGATTACAGAGAATAAAGTTTCCAATAGAAGTTTTTCTCTCTTCGCATTTCCTGTGTCCGTGACAGCTCAAGAAGGGAGGGAGGGGGACTGTCATTCTTAAAGTTTATGAGACTCTCAGTCATATAAACTAATGTATTTTACTAGATAAATTTTAAAATATATATAATTCCAGTCGAGTATTTAAAATGTTATAGCAGCATTTTTATTTTATTTTATTTTTTTTGTAGTTGCTTTAGTCTTTTATTTTTTATTGTTGACAGGCAACAGAGAGAGAAACAGGAAGATAAAGACTGACTATCCAATTTACTAGGTACATCTGTTCAGCTGCTTGTAAACAAAAATATCTGAACTTCCGATCACAAGCTGTATATAGGTGCATTTAAATATGTAGGTAGGGCCAGTAACGCCTGCTGAAGTTGAAACCGAACATCAGAATGGGGAAGAAAGGTGATCTACGTTTGTTGCTGTTAGGTGGTATGCAGCCGAGGTGCAGGAGGTGTCAGTCCTGTGAGTCAAAACAGGAAACTGATCATAGTTCACACAGGCTCAGCAACACTGGTGTTTTTATTGGACAACTGGTCTGAATCTCGATGTCTGCTGTGATATTCAGCCGGTAAAGTCAGGATTGGCATAAATATGAAAGCATGGCTCCAACCCGTCTAGTGTGAAGGGTTGAGAGTGGTGGTGATGGTAAGGTGTTTTTTTTTTTTTCTTAGCACACTTTGAGACCCTCATTTCTACCGAGGATCATTTCGTTACCGCATTGTTGGTCACCATGACAATTCCTTATCACAGTGCACCCATCTCTGTTCTACCCTTTCTGTTTTGTTTTCCTGTAAATCATGTCTAAAAAAGTACAGTCAACTAAAATTAGACCGATTTTTTCCTGGTAATCCTGTCAGCAGCTGTTTCCCAGATGTTCATCCCCCACTTAGTGGATAAACCTGTTTGGTCAGGTATCAAGGGGTTGTTTTGATCAACCTCCAAACGATCATTTGACGAGCATATGACGCATATGGGGGTTTCCAAAACAGCGCCCCTACAGGTGGCAGGACGCAACTCCACGTGATATCGTCAGATGGCAAATAAACAGCATTTCACTTTAAAGGGC
>NW_005189461.1:5690-6056 GCF_000239375.1 Pundamilia nyererei
TCCCAGTGAAACACTAGGATCATCCCACTATCTGTTTAACGTCTCCCATTACAATGGCCTCACTGTGTTAACATTCCACATGCATGTAAACTGGTGATGGGAGTGCTCGTAAAGTGAGAAAGTGATATTACTATAACTAATGTGATATGATTAAACATGTGATTAATACAAGAGAAAAGAAATTTGCCTCCACAGTTTCTACATAGTTTTGTCTTCTGAGCCTGTTGGCAGAGAATGCTATTTGTGTGCAACTTAATAAAAACATATCAAATATATTTCTCTTTCAATAGATTTTATTTATTTATACTTGTATAGGCAGCACGGTGGCACGGTGGTTAGCACTGTTGCCGCACAGCAAGAAGGTCC
>NW_005189461.1:6247-7173 GCF_000239375.1 Pundamilia nyererei
ATGGATGTTTTGTCAGTGCCCTTACGATTATTGTGGTGCTGATTCAAAGAAGACCAGTAAGTCTAAGGCAGATTAAAGCCCAACTTAGGCATTCATTAAGTGAATCCACAACTCACTGTTACTATAACACAGGACACTTTATTAAAGTGGATGAAACAGGAATACAGGAAAACAGCACTGCAGGGCAGTCAATCAGTGAACTTGATTATGAATCCAATGCGAGGGGCTTTACATAATCAACTGTGTACAAAAAGTCAATAGTGCCTGTCAGGTACGCTGGAATCATACACGTTACCAACAACAGTATCATTGTGAATGTTACACACTTAAAGAAAGTTTACGATGAGCAACATTTACTGACAATAGCCATACACAGGTAAATGTGTAGTAAATGGTAGTGCAAGTAAATCTGCCTAGTACGATATTAAATACACGATACACTTACAACTTCATATATGTCACATCGTTTGTAACGAGCCACGGAAAGCACCACTGGGCACTGCAGACGTGAAGGCGCGTGGATACCGTCTGTGCCTGAGTGAAGGCAGCGACTCGGTTGAGCAGCTCCTGTGGAGGTTTGGTGAAGACCATACTTCTCACCCGGCCTGCTGACGTGCAGGGGCATCTGGATTTACAACACGAATTGCTAGTGTAGCCGTCATCAGGTGTAGCCATTTGAAAACACTAGAAATGGGCGTAATGCATTAGATGCTGGCTACCGCGCAGCTAACATTTAGCCTAAAGTAAGAGTTGAATGAACTATTCAGCCTTGTGTAATTTCAGCTAAGCCCAGGAGCGTCTTAGAGTCTATAACTTACCATAAACATAAAAGAAATGCAAGTTTCCATAAAAAATAGCGGACTTACCGACTGCTTCGCTGTCCCGGTACGTGTTGTTGTTGTGGTGACGAAACTTCCGTGGACTGA
>NW_005189462.1:0-1076 GCF_000239375.1 Pundamilia nyererei
GTCACACACAAACTGCTTGATGTGTTGCAGAGCTTCAGGATCAACTCTGAGTGTTAAGTGGGTGAGGACATATCAGGGGGCTAGGATGGAGCAGAGCCAAGCCTGACGATAAATGCTGTGTTTTTACTGTAAAGATTTTCAGATTGCATACAAAATGTTTATTGATCCATGTGGGTTCATTCTTATGTTCAGACTGTGAAATAAAAATTAAAAAAAACTGCACAGGGCAGCTGTAAGCTGTGATAAGAGCTGAGATAAGAGGCTGTTACAATGACGGCTCCACACTAACCTGAGCTCATTTCCTGTTAACATTCAGCTTGTCAGACACATGGATCTGGTTTGTGAATGGCAAAATGATGTTTCTGAATGGCAATCTAGCTGATTGTTAAATTAAAAAGAAATCTGGGTCTGTTCACAAAGTGTTGCTTCCTCCCTTGCTTTCAAAAAGTCACATCTCTGGTTTTACAAACACTGTAGAGTTTATTTATTTAGTTAAAAAAAAAAAATCCACTTTCTAATGTTTCCATAACAATAAAAACAGCTTGGCATTGAGAGCAAAGCCAAAAGAAAAACTCATGTGTATGTTAATCTTAACTCTTTCATGTGCAATTTAAAGTAATATACTGATGTTTATGAATACTTTAGCTTATCTACCCCCATTTCAATTTCAGTCCAACATTTCCACCACGCTGCAGTAAAGGACCACATCACTACAACGGTACTGTAAACAAAATAAAAGCAAACATGGCACTTACTGAGATGAATTGCTTCACTTGAGCATATTTAAAGACAAACAAACTCAAGTCTAATTCAGCCTAAATTTACATTAAAGTACTTTAAAATCTGTGTGACTGATTGTTACCGAAACTCAATTGTTTAATTTAAAGTAAAGAATCCTGAAAATGCAAAAATGGCTTAAACCTAATGATGCAAAAGGACTAAAGATGCAAAAAAGGAGATGTTTCTTTTTAAAGTAGAAGAAAAAAACCTCCCAATGTTTGGAAATAAGCAGTCCTCTCTTTTCTAAGCCCCTCCCACGTAACTAGAACCAGCATACGCAGGTGGCTGAAAAGGGG
>NW_005189462.1:2217-3756 GCF_000239375.1 Pundamilia nyererei
CAACAGAGCAAACAACTCACCAGATATTTGGCAAACGCTCTGATAGTCCTCGCAACAGTCTCTTGTTTTCTGACAGTAGGTATCGCAGTAACACACTGTTTTCCTCCTGGAGTACTCAAAACATTCGTTGTTCCGGCCGGTGCAGCAGTTTGGGCTCTCTCGCTCCCTGCAGCCTGCTTCAGCCTGTGGGACAAATTCTCCGCAGAAAAATGCCAAAAATCCCCAAACGACAAAGCCAAGACGCGCTGAGCTCCATCCATACGCTCCCATGACGGAAATCTTTCTGGGACCACTTGCTCCACACACGCTGTTGCTGCTCTGTGCTGTTGTTGCCTTTAAAAAAATAAAAAATAAAAATCAAATAATGTTATTAAGGTGAAATTTGTATTTTCTATATAAAATCCAAGTGCAACATGGTCCTGCTTGTGCAGAAAACGAGGTATCTTCTGTGTAAACGCCTGGACGAACAAGTGACGCGTAAAATTTAAGTGGAGTCGTGCGCGCTCACTAACTCCTCTTTTAGTGAGCAGGACACCGCCCCCAAGCTACTGTTCGGTACTTACAGACTTACAGCACCAACCTTGCGCTCTCTCTCTAGCTTGTGTGTGAGGTTTCAGATACATAAATAAATATATGAGTTTCAAAATATTTTGGCCCTCTGCTACTGCCAAGCTTACAATGGAAAAGTAAAATAAGCCTCAACGAGGGCCTGTATAAGGTCTGGAATCAGACACATTTCAATAAAACAGCTGCATACACCTGAAATGAAAAATGCATGCTATGCGATTTCTGTTGCAGTGAGTGTAAATATTGTGTAACAGGTTTTTGTCCATATCAGCTCTTCCGATCACAAAATCGAATTCAGCACCACGGACAGCGGCCTGGTCATTTTAATGTTACGTTAAAACTAAACGAAAGAGAAATCAACATTCAGTCTGCAGCCACCGTGCAATTTGACGAGGTCCTTTTGAGCCGCAGCAACAAAATAATGTCCACTCATGCCGAAGAACTAAGTGCATCCATCCCGCTGAGAGAAAGACTGGAGAACAATGAAATTACTTTCTCTTCACTGGCTCTGGCTGGAGAAAAACAGCCATGGCGGATACTGTAAAAGCACAAATGCAAAGACAATAGCTTTCCTCCACTTTAGTTACGGTCACAAACGTATAGAAAATGCTGGATCTGCAACTCTTTGTCCTGCTTTTGAATCCAGCGGTATCTGATGTACAAATCTGTATGAAGTATTCTAAGGAGTTGCGAGTCCTTTTTGGAGCTTTGTTAATTATTCAAGCTCCATGTTCTAAAATTGCTTGTTTTAATGCATTGCTTTATAACCATGAAAAGATTCAAACATGTTTGCCCTCGAGAAATATTTAAGTATTGTGTGGGGGGCTGGGGTTAGGGGGGCAGTAGAGTGAGACATAAACTTGCGCTAATTCTTTGGAAATGTTTTTCATTAAACATACTCAGTTCGTTTAACCGCCTACAAGCTGCAAGTTGGCAACACAATCAAGCTACTCTCAAGAAACAATTTTTCTT
>NW_005189462.1:5234-7170 GCF_000239375.1 Pundamilia nyererei
TTTTTTTTTACTTTGTTGCTTGAGTTTTACTTATGAGTCCTTCTACTTCCTCATTCAAACTAAAAATTTCAAGTCATCTTCTGCAGAGAGCTGTGCATTCCTGAACCAGTGTTTTGAATAATGCGTGAGAGAGAGAGAGTAACGAAATGAGTAAGAAAGAGAGCGAGAGAAAGCATGGATAGTTACAGTTCACTGTACAGGCACAACAGCCAAAACTAGAAGAACGAGTTCCTTGTTCGATTCCTCCCCTACCTGCCCCCCCTCCCTTTGTCCTGATGTTATCTGCAGTGAGGAAAAGGGCAGAATAACAGTTAACGAGTGAGGAGGGCAACAAAAACAACCAGACTGCATGCTTCAATGTTTCAGATGTTTATTTCAATTTGTTTTCAAATCCCCCTACAACAAACAACTTTACATTAAAGCACAGACATTAAGTAAGGGACATTTATTGCACAAGCTTCATCAACATGACCCACACACACACGCACACAAACACACAATTCCATATACACAACATTGGAATACACTGATTTATTATCACAGTATAACGTTCTCTTGGTTGTCTGGCAGTGGTGAACATGAGTACTTTGTCTGGCTGCGCAGAAAATACAGAATAATAATAATAATAATAATATTTTCATGAATATTAAATAAAAGACAATTTTGAGAATTACAATACTCAAACAGTGGTAACAAATAGAACAAGCAGACCCCTTGTTGTTATTATAAAAACACAGTTTTCTTGTATGATGATTAAAGAGCAGGTTAATTAAACATGAAATAAGCTATTGTCACACCGAAAAGGACAGAACAGGGTGAATGCCAGTCAAAAAACAACATTCATGAGTGTTTACAGAAACGTTAAAAATGAGGGTTTCTGGATTTGATGGCATGATGTTGGTTATGTAAACGTTAACCGTTTTAACCACCACAGAAATTACTGCCACCCTGGTGAAGCTGGATAATGCATGAGGATACTGGTCAAGATGTTTTCGCCAACAAACACACCCGCAAAAGGCACATGGAGTTCAACTTTGAATGAAACATGGCACTGAAACAGAATGACGCTGGAAACTGAACAAACTGATTTCCAACAATCATCCAAAAATTTGTATAAGAAACAATTACTGCCCAGAAAAAAAAAAGTCACCACCTGGAATGAAGCAAATAGTTAGCATCCTTCCATTGGACAGATAGTGAAGTTTCAGATGGCAATAGATTGAACCCTAATTGATGCAGTGAGTAATTTCTCTTTCTTAAAGAATCGTGTGATATCCTGTGGTCGTGAACTTCATTTAATGCCACTTCAGGAGGATAACAATTTAACTCTGGAGCATTGTAAAAAATAAATAAATAAAAGGCATGTCGTCTGATGAGGTCCCTGTTCCAGAGTCATTGGTGCACTGGGGTAAGAAAAGAGGCGGATGAAGTGATGCATACATCATGGCGAATGCCTCGCACGGGGGCAGTGTTATGATCTGAGCAGTTTGAGTTTCAGCAGCATTACTTGCCCAAATAATGACGTCAGCACATGACCTGAATATCCTCCAGGTTTTTTCAGTAATGTTTGTTTCTTTCCTGATAGCACGGTCAGATTCCAAGATGACAATGCCAGGATTTGTCAGGCTCATATAGTGAAAGAGCAGGTCAGGGAACACAAATCATTGTTTTCACACATGACTTGGCCGCAGACTCATTGAGAATCTTTGTGATGTTCACAGTGGCCTGACACTGCTATCATCAAGATCCTGGCAAAAAAAAAAATTGAAAATTAAACCAACCCTGGATAGAAATAAATGCTGTGATATTCCATAAGCTTATCAAAACCATGCCCTGATGATTGCATGCTGTTATCAAAGCTAAAGCCGGTCCAATAAAATATTAGAATTTGTAATTTTTTTATTTTTTTTTAAAATTTGGCCGAGCAGTGTATTTA
>NW_005189463.1:0-1438 GCF_000239375.1 Pundamilia nyererei
TGGGTGTATGTCCTTTGTTGCTGAGATTTATTGATAAAAACAGTACAAAAAACCAACCATTTGTACACATATTTACAAATGGCCTGCTGAGTGGTGCACGGAGTATGTTCATTGGTTCATGGACCTCCCTGAACTAATGGCATTTATTGCAATTGTCATCTTGCGGGGGGTTACATTTGGCTGCTCTCCGGGTCTTAAAGGTAGAAAAGCCAAATGGCTGCTCTCCGGGAGTTTAATTAAATACCTTCTCCAGGAACAAAAGGCAGTACACAGCTGTTTCACACTCCCTTGCTACCTCCCAGAGTCCTCGAAGACACAAAAGACTCTTCCTGTGGAGTTGTCTGCTTCCCCCAACTTCTTTACTACACCCCCACCATTTGTCTTACTGTATGGGTGTGGAACATGTTTAAATCCAGTGGCACCAAGGTATCATACAATAAAATAATGTGATTAATACATAAATAAAAGAAATTCCTATACATGGCCTTGGCTCATAGTTTTTGTCTTTAAATGAACTTTGTGTGTGTGTTTCAGGTCCTGCACTCTCAAAGACTGAATGAACCAGCATTGCAGCCATGGGTCATTGTGAGCATCACAGGGAAGGTTGAAGCCGCCCACTGCAGCTGCATGGCCCGAGTCGTGGAGACCTGCAGCCATGGCACTGCTCTTCTGTTTAAAGTAGAAGCAACAGTGTTGATCCGTGGCACAAGGACTGTTACAGATGAACCTGCATACTGGGTTTTGCTGGGTAATATGACAAAAATACAGCCAGAGGTTGGCCATAAGATAGATTTCTCCTCTTCAGCTGCCCAAAAAAAGGCTCTCAATCAAAACATAAGACCATCCGTAGTGAAAGGTAAAAGAAGCTGTCCTCAAAACAGAAATCCCACCTGCTACTGTGGAGGAGTTGTCTGAACTGATGGGAAAGTATTTCTCCAAGCATAGTTCTGTTCTGAACAACCATAATGTTTTATTAATGGGTCTACCTTTGTGCCTGAAGTGCATTGCAATGTAATTTGCATTTACTAAATATGTACTTACTAAGTAACACTGTTCAAAAGTTGAATAAAGAAACTAACAAATGTTCTCCTATTTTTAATTAAAACCAATTTTTTGAACATCACATCAGTTATAATGTAGAATCAATGTCATGTATAGTTTACAAATGACAAAATGTTCACATAAAATCATGGCAGCATTTAAATAATATCACCCACTACTAGCATTCTGCAATTCACTGTCTCTTTTGAAAACTTATCACTACATATACAGCACAAGACTTTTAAGTGTCGGTGCGTTGGTGGTTCTTTGTGTCCGGGGATGGGCGTCCAGGTACACACCGGCTCACTCCTTGGCGGCCGCTTATCGGGGCCTGGAGCCTGGGGCTCGCTCGGGCCACTTCGGAGGTGGGGTGCCCCCGGCCTCTCAGCCTGGGGCT
>NW_005189463.1:2174-4582 GCF_000239375.1 Pundamilia nyererei
GGCAAGGCTGGGATGGTCAATTTGGTAAAGTAAATCTGTTGGGCATCTTTCTTTGCCTTTAGACAACAATTCTGATGGCAAAAGAGCCAAACGGGACAGGCCAAAAAAACAAAAAAAAACAAACAAACTTATCACTACATATACAGCACAAGACTTTTAAGAGTATGTAACAAGAGTATTTTTCCCTGGTTTTACTACCACACTGGGGCACATGTTCACCAAAACACAGCAAACCTTCACCATCTTATCCAGAAGGCTCACCTCTTCACCCTGACATGGAAGAAGTAATCTGATTGGTATGGTGGTATGTAGCATGTAGTTTGAAGCAGGATTTGTTTCATCCATTTCATAGGCTGGTTTGCTGCAATAATGCCAAATAATTAGCAACTCTATAAATAGAATGTTTATCTACAAAATCACTCGTTAGGATGTTTGTTCTAATTTGCTGTGACCTCAGAGCGAATTGAAAATAAAACTAATAGGTTATAAAGAGTAATATGAACTTATTTAGGACTTATCAGAATGAAAATACTGTAGCACACCAACAGATATCTGGGGATGGTAGAGAACTGGATATCAGCTCGTCTCGCAGCTGCTATCCAGGCTAGACGGCTTCTTTTGGTAACATCCAACACATAAGCTCCCTCATGATGCTTCCAGGTGAGGAAACAATGAAAAGAGAGCCTTATTCCTTTGCCGGTAGTGCAATCTAACATTACAACCAACCACACAGCAAGCATTTGTTTGGCCCTCGTATATGGTGCCTCGACCAAAAATCCTGGCCACGCCCCATCCCGTAAGATCACGCTCCAGAGTCCTATTAACGTATGGATCTAGAAAGAAGACGCTGTATTTGTAACTCTGAGGGAGCTGGAGAATGAGCCTATTTCCAAAAGAAGAAAGAAGGAAGTGTTTACTGTATCACTGACAGATAATTTCAAAGTCAAGTGACTGCTACATTATAGTGAGATACTGTGTAATATGAAATACTTTAAGTAAATGGATAAACAACTCAATTCTTGCTAGACCTTTGACCTTGTTTTGTTTGAATCCAACTGTTTTTTGCAGATGTACACAAAATATGTTCTTACTTTTATTATCATTATTATTATTATTATTGCACTAAATACATTTTAAATAAAGGATAGTAGAAGTAATGTTGTTAAGTCCTTAAAGTCATATTCTTTTATTGTCATGACTGTATTTGAAGCTATTTTTCTTTTTGTATGATACCTGATTTATATGGAATATGGCTGAAGTAAACTAAAGTCTAAAATACTTAGTCATTTGTTTAATAGTACTTTAACATTATATAATTCACATATAAAACTATGAATTGTGATTTTAAATGGTTTAAAAGCATGTAGAATAGCATATGTAGGCAAGTATATTTCTCCTTTTTTATCACGAAGTAAAGACAAAATGAAAAAAAAGAAAAAGAAACAGGGCAGGGTTCGGTGGTTGAATCATCCGTCCCCACCAATGCCAAAACTACGCCCGTGTACGAAGGTCAATCAAACTGACCCTCCTCTGACACAGTTAGAAACAGCACAGCAAACCTGGTCCAGTGAAATCCTCCCCAGAAGAAATTAGCCAGTCTTTTTTGTACCTCCATGATAAGTGTGTCTGGAGGTTCAACAACATCAGCCAAGCGGCCAAGTTGACAGCACTTCTTTTTTTCAGCAACACCCTCCCAATTTTTACCCTTAAAGTCGTTACTTCTCTAAAAGACACCCAAATATTTAAATTTCTCCCTGTTCCACTGTAATCCTGCTGGTAATTTTGGCTCCTCTTTATTGACCCACCCTCCCAACATGAGACCTTCTCAACCAGTTAACCTTTGGAGAAGGTGCCTGCTCATTTAATTGCAGTTTTTGTGTGAGTGTGCTGATATCATTTTGACTGGTTATAAAAACTGTCAGCATCACCGTCAGCATAAGCTGTGGGGCAGTGACAATGTCACTGTGCTTCCTGTTTCTTTTGCAGGAACCCTGATAGTCCCTGTCTCAGGTGTTTTAACCCTTGTGTTCCCCTTCGGGGCAGCCCCAGACCCCGGGGTCCCAAAGTACCCCACCCTCAGTAGAGACAGGTGAATGAAAATGAAAAAAACAGAACGATCATTTGGGGTCGAAGAGTGCCCCAGAGCGATTCTAATGGGTTCGTCAGGGGATCGGGAAAGAAAACGTAGCACTTGGGGGCCACGCGCAGAAGCCGCTGCGGCAGCGTGGGGGTCATTGATACCCCAGTACATGAAAATGAAGCATAATCACAATAATGATAATAATGATAATAAGAAGAAGAAGATGAAGATGAAGAAGAAGAAAAAGAAGAATACAACACACAGACGCTTCTGAGTTTTATTTTATTTTATTTGAAATTACACTCACGATACAACTGAGGCAATCTGG
>NW_005189463.1:5358-7164 GCF_000239375.1 Pundamilia nyererei
GCCTTCGGTGGCTGTGAATACATGATCAGGAGACGTTGAATGGAAGGAATGAAACACGGCGTGAGGAGTCTTTTCCTGATGCTGTAATAATGTTTAGCATAGAAGTCATCCTCCAAGTGTCACAGCGGGATGGAACGGACACACGCGCAGGCTCTTAGTTGGGAAACACAAGAATCTTTATTACAGCACACCAGGTGATCTATTTACAGAGGTGAGGGGGAAGTTTGTGTGTTTCTGTTTGTGTGTGGACCCCAGGGCTCCGGGGTCCACACACAAACGGAAAAGACGCTGAAAGTCCACACGCACTCCGTCCACTCTTCACGCTCCTCTCCACACTCCACAGAAAACACGATGACGTACTCCACTCCTCGCACACTCAATCAGTCAGGAAACTCAGGGGTTGGTCCAGGGAATGCGGGTCGGCAACGGTCCAGCGACGAGAAACACAGCTGCCATCTTGTAAAGGAGCTGGAACACTCTCGTAACGAGCCACAGGTGCGTGATGGCGACCAGGTGCGTGGACCAAGGGCAGAAGCCCACAGGTGAGCTGACAGGTGAGCTGACCCTGACACCAAGACTCGCAGACACTCATGTTGTCTCTGGCTGGGGTGATTGGTCTTGCACCCGTTGCATGCTTCGGTGCGATACTCGTTGATCACTAGGTCGAGTAGGTGATACACCTACGCAGTTTTCACAGTATCAACGAGTAAAGAAGACGCCCAACCGTCAAGCTCGGCGTCTTTAACTGAGAATATCCAAGGGCTCCACCGAGTCCCATGAGAACATAAGATGTAAAGTACGCTCCTGTGCCAAATAATCCCAGGGAAGCGAGGCGGAAGAATTTACACCGCTCCTTCAATTCGATCCTCTCCTCTTCTTCCCTTTTTCTTTGTTCTTCCTCCTTTCTCCTCTTCAGCCTTTCTCCTTCGAGTTTCTTCTGGGCCGCCTTATACATCTCGTCGGTGTAGTGGTTTCCTCCATTGAAATCCTCCATTTCATCTATTTCATCCAAAAGACAGCCCCAGAGTGTCGATCACAGCGATATTTCTTCCGTCGTCGCCCTCTGCCTCTTTTCTGAGACAGCCGTCGGTGACAGACTCAGGCGAAACGTCCTCTTTGAAAGCGTTCGCATCACCCAGTATGGTGTTTCTGGATGCACTCTTTCCCGATCCTGTTTTAGCGACCAGAAGGAGTCTCAGTTCTTCACGGGTCGCAGAGCCTGCGGGGTTGGGGAAATGATAGTAACGTTTGAATCATTCCAGAAATAAAAACCCATAAAACACTACGTTACACTAGGCTTTTCTTTTGTTATCTTTGTATCGATGTTGACAGCAAGCAGTTTGTCCACATAACGCCAGTACCACAAGCAGCACACAACCCTGGGATTGCACTTTACCTTTGTATCGATGTTGACAGCGAGCAGTTTGCCCACATAACGCCAGTAGCACAAGCAGCACACATCCCTGGATCCGGCCTTTGGTCACCAACATTTTCAGTAAGCTAAGAAAAGAAGAAAGAAAAAAGAGGTGAAATTAAGGCACATTCAAGGAAAGTATTTCAGATCAGATTAGCAAGTTAAACCACACTGAAAATACACGTTGAATAAACCATGGCCCCAAACTGGTCGGTTGTCCCATGTGTTTCGCCCGTAGCTGCTCCGGGCGCACACACAATGAGCCCTGGTTTCGGGACGCAGGCGTAGCAACAACCTCCTTCTACTCCTCACTGCCTCCTGTGTGTGTGTGTGTGTGTGTGTGTGTGTGTGTGTAGGAGGTACTGGGTTCCTCACAGACGGTGGTGTTCGCG
>NW_005189464.1:0-1005 GCF_000239375.1 Pundamilia nyererei
ATAATAATGACTCCAAACACAGCCTATATCACCAGTCAAGGAGCAGCTTCTGTATTTCATACATTATTTTTCTTTCTTTCATTTAAACTTTTGCTATTTGTTTTTCAAGGGACTCTTAGAACCACTTCTCATTGTTCTTTCTTTTCATTCACATTTTTTTTAAAAGTCTCAGGTGATTACAGATTAAAATGAGATATCACATTCTTATGCATCAATATGTATAAGCTGTTAAAACTCTTGCATTACTCACAGCTGTTCTGCATGTAAGTGCTAATTTAGCTCTTAACTCTATAATTCGATTTGCATCTGTGATCCAGGTAATTGAGTTTAATAGATGTTGTTCTCACTTTTCTTAATCTTTCTGTTCATTTCATTCATTCATTTATTTATTCATTTCAGGCACAACAAAATACATATATTGAACATAAAGTGCACAAAACAAAAACCAAAAATCACCTGAAAAGGAGTGGGATGAAGAAAACTTATTAAATCCCACCCCCTATACTCACTCATCAACAAATTAAAAAAGATTTGCATAGTAACTTAGTCAGCAGCTTATGGAAAATTGTTTTTCAATTATCTACCCTAAAATTGTATTACTGAGCTCCAGTTGAATTCATTAGCGTACTTTTTCTTTGATATTATAAAAATCTATTTTCTTTATCAACCTAAAATGGATTAGAATTTTTTTTTAAACTCTAGTATGTACTTTTGGCTGCCCCTTTAGTTCCAAGTGGTTGGCACAGCGGCTGGATACACATGTTTTGATTTGGCACAGATTTTCCACCAGATGCTTTTCCTGACACAGCCCTCCCTATTTTTAGGCTTGGGACCAGTACTAGGAATACATTAGCTTGTGACCCCCTGAGGCTGGGTTTAATGACATTCTCCCTTATTGTTAGCTGTTAGCTGCCACGTGTCTTGAACACAGTATTTGTTATGATTATGCTCATCGCTAGGATTTTATCGATAATGATAATGATCAATATTCTCATTAATATTGTT
>NW_005189464.1:2894-4150 GCF_000239375.1 Pundamilia nyererei
TGAAGAATGTTCACCTTCAAGTTAAAAGCTGTGCGGCCGGTTTTCCATTTGCGTTTGCGTTTTGGGTTTTTTTGGGGGTTTTTTGTTTTTTTTCTCAGTTTCAGTACTACTTGGTAAGACGTTTGCAAGTGTTTGCAAACAAGCTATCTTCCATGTGAACTATTTGCAGTACTAAAATGAGCTCCATTGCGCTTCATGTCATGAAAACTCTGGAATCGTGTCCTGTAGGGTTCAAGTTTGTGCAACCCCCACACACCCAGCTCACGCAATTCCTACCGCTTGGAGTCACTGCCACCCTCTACTGCACAGAACACTAAGGCAGATTGCACAGAGACTTCCTTGTGTGGTGTAATATGATGTGTTGATGAGGGGAAATAAAATAGAGTGCTGCCTAAAATTCACACTTTTCCATCTGAGTTGTAAAAGGCCTGCATGACACACAAATTCACATATTAGTTTTTCAAACGCGCGTTTCAAAGAAAAGGTTTACATGAATTTAGAAAAAAAAATAGCCAGGAGGTTGCTGTTTAACTACCTGCTGTGGCTGAGTAAAACACGTGTTCTGGGTGGAGCAACTGAAAAGATTCTTTGTCTACTCGTGTGTGTTTGATAAACATTTCAGGCTTTTTAACCTCAAAGGTTTTAATTGAACTTTCAAAACAAGAGTTCTTATCTTTAAAAAGACATTATCTGTCACTCCACCTTGGTTGTTTCCATTATGTCATTTCTTTGTCGTGTGTGTGTGTGTGTGTGTGTGTGTGTGTGTGTGTGTGTGTGTGTGTCAGTCAGCCAGAGACAAGCCTGCTGTGCACTGTCCAGCTCTGAAATGTTTTCACTCTAGTCTTTTCTTTGGTTTGTTTTTTTCTTTATTTTGCGGGGCGGGGATTGATTTTTATGTCTGCCCACTAACAAGCTGTTACTGCCACAAACTACAGACATATTTTGTTAATTATTTTTATGAGTGTTGTTATCTTGACTTGAGGTCGAGTCAGCCTCATATTTAGCTGGAGTCAGGAGGCTGCACTATAGAACCTCTGATAAAGCAGCCAGATGCACTGCATTGCTTTTAAATAGTTTATTCCAGAGGCTGCTGGCAAACCTATTCAGTGCTTATTCAGTATGTTGCTTTTAGGTGCATTTGGAGAGCACAGCATGTAGAGACACAGTAAAACATATAAAACTCTTCAAGTTAAAAGTTACTTATTTGTAGGTTTAGTCTTCATTTTCAAATAAAATTGGCTTGAATTTATTTTGTT
>NW_005189464.1:4909-7162 GCF_000239375.1 Pundamilia nyererei
GAATCTCTCCCTGTGGTAATAGAGCTGAAAACGTCTGTTGGTGAAAGTGCTCTGGTCAGTGACCTCCTCTTAACCACACCTTCACAATAGACCATTGAAGTTAGTTTGATGCAGATCACATGTTATTTCCAAAGCCATGTCTTATGTCTTTCACTTTCACTGTGTTCCTCTTAAACACTGAAGTTCAGCGATGATCTTTAGCTTTGAGAGTTTGTAAGTAAAGTGGATGTGGATACAACTTCAGATCATTTCAAATTATACCACTATAGTAATTCTTTGTCCAACTAAAGAACTCTTATCTAACTTACAAACTTGAGCGGGCAAAGTTTCAGTAAAAGCAATACTGGTCCGCTTCTGTTTGTTTCTTTAGTGGTGCAAGCTTCCGGAGGATTATGGTTTATTTAGTTTTGTAAGTAAAGTTTTGTGACTATTGAAAGAACCGTTCTGCATCTCTTGCCTGGTCTTCATAAACTGGAACGTTTTTGTGTGCCGTGTATGTTTATGGCATCAGTTTGGTTTGGTGAGGAAGGATTTCTGCTCATCATACATCAGCAGCACATCACCGGCTCTGAAACGTTTGCTTGATCTTTTAATGAGCTGACAAAAACCCAAATCCATCAGAATTCTGCCTCATTCATCTATCTTCTTCCCACTCATTTCACTCAATTTTCATTTTCCGGAAAGTGCTCTGGCTGTTATGTGCAGCCATCTGTCATTCTATGCTGGGACATGGCAGAAACCACAAAGCTAACCCAATTCCAGTTAAAAATGGTTTTTAACTAAAATTTCTTGTCTGCTTTTAGAGTGAACTGAAGATCAATATGTGTATTAGGACTCTGTGTTAAGTACATATTGAAGTCAGGTTTATTTATGCTAGATGTTCTTAAAGCTGATTCCCCGAAGCATAAATCATTCATACAGATAAGTTATTCTTTATCCAAGATCCAGTTTTTACTTTACAAATCTGTATGTTACAGATGATCTGCCTCTAACACAGATGCCATTTGCAGTGAACTCTGGGGCTAGACTGACACTTTCTTTCTCACCTATCAATCATCTTCTCAGTTACTGTTAATTTCAGTTTCTTTAAAAGCTGGAAGCAATAAACCCAAATTAAATTATAGAAACCATACCATATCGAATCCATTTGAATAACTTTGGATGCAATTGTAAGCAGATTGAATACTACATCAGAAGTTGCATTATCATATGTCCACTTTATTTTCATAGTAATGTGTCCTGTACAACAAATTTCCCACGTGTGGGACTAATAAAGGTTATCTTATCTTACTGTCTCTCAATCAAAGGGCCCAGTATACTGTGTTGGTTCCTGCCCTGTGGAATACAGAGGTCCAAGACTGGGAGCTTAAATGCATGAACAGCCTGGAGCTGGATGAAAGCCACAATGAACCAAAAGCAGGTACTCATGCACTCTCAACCAGAACATGTTTTGTTAGGCAGAAACTTACAAAGCAGAGGGACACTTTGGGGCACTCCGCAAATAGCCTTTCAAATTCTTGTAACTCATTCATCACTTAACCTTTAGTGGCACACATGCTGATCCTGTTACTTACACACACACACACACACACACACACACACACACACACACACACACACACACACTTTATTCACAAACCTGTTTGTGAGAACTCTGCTACAACAGGGTGAAAACAGTTGCCCCTTGTTCACCTCAGTCCCTTTTTTCCTACAGTTTACCGCTTTATAAATGTTAAACTGCTTGTTAGGTTTTTGTCTCCTACTGAAGGGCTTTTGAATGTCTGTTGTTTTGCTGCTTGCCACAAACAAATCAAAATATTTAGCTTTTATGGAAATGTTCAAATTAAAGTAAATATATATGCTGGTAAGGCACACTCTGACTCTGGGTGTCAGTTGACATCTTATAGAAACTGATTTAAAAAAAAAAAAAAAAAAAAAGGCTTCTCATGTGTGCATGCGTGTGTCAGTTCAGCTGTCCCTGGTGTAACTGAACATAACAAAGGAGCTTATCTCTTTTGAAGGTTGTTCAGGTATCACCTCCACAAGACATGGAAACCCCTCACCACTGGAGTCTCATCTTCGCAAAAGACTGTTAAGAGTGTGTATGTGTGTATTTGGGGTGCATCCTGACAGACTCAGAAAGGCTAAGAGATGAGTCACATGTTGGTGGCTGCAGGGCTGTTTGTCAGTGTAGTGGGGAAAGCAGAAAGGTGTGTGTGTGTGTGTGTGTGTGTGTGTGTGTGTGTGTGTGTG
>NW_005189465.1:0-1271 GCF_000239375.1 Pundamilia nyererei
TGTCATTTTCTGCTGCTTCAATTTCAAAACTAGTAGTTTAATTCAATACAATCATCCATCAAAACCTATTCAAAATGCATAGTCTACATACTGATCAGCTGAATTTAAGTTGAGGGATCTTCCAACAACTGAAAAGAACACAACATTAATAACAATCGCACTCTCCAAAGTAAAAATTTTACACACACAAATTGTTAAAGACAAATTTGAATTAAGATAGATTTGTGGGTACGCACTTTTATAAACAGAGTCCAATGTCCTTTTGACAGGCAAGACCAAAGTGAAGATTTTTGGCCAAAATGCACAGTATCATCTTTGAAACCAAACATGGTATCAAACAAGCTCTAATCTACAGTATTTGTTAGGTTAGGACTTCATTGGGAATTTAAATATCTTAGTGCAGTATGCTTATTTCTCTAAATCTAGATATTTTATAAAACTTTGTAGCACATGAGGACCACTTAGGCATTAATGGAAAATGATTGATACATTTATCACTTACCTTGCCGCTAAATTAACTTCCAATAAAAATGGCCACAATGAATAGTATAATCTTAGCTCTTAAATCTGAAGAACTCTCCAGACCGCCACATTACTGCTGCTGAAAAGCATAGAAGCTCATTTGATTGTAATTTGAGTCTGTTTTCTTTGATTTTACTCAACAGGGAATGAGAGAACCAACCCAGTCAGTAAATGTATACTGAGTCACCAGAATGTGTGCTTAAGTAAATAACATTGAAGAATATTTGGTATTAGGAAGTGGCTGATGATGGGTGCTGTTGATATGTTTGCAGCTCTGTAAATGAAATGGTTGAGCTGTAACCCCAGTGGATTTTTTCTCTTGCACACAAAAACAGAACTAAAAAAATGCACCTTTTTAAGACCCATCTGCTGTGGGCTTCACCGTGGTTTTAATCAGGTGGAGGTTGGATAATTGGCTTCTAAGCATCTTTTTTTCTTTCTTTTTTTGTTTGTTAAGTGCCTGTCAGGCTCTGAACATAACTTTATAACCAACATCAAAGCAAGTCCTTCACTGGGACTGTCGGGGGTCTTGAGCACAAACACATCTCCTTAAACACATTCTCTTTGATGCGACAAAGGCTGGAGGAGAGAACAAGTGTGAAGAAGTCAAGTGAGTTTACATGCTGTTTATGGTGAGGAGCAGAGAAGGAAGAGAGTTGCCTCTCCAAGGAGGAAGTATGCCCATCAATAAGGTCCAACATCAATCACACTGACAAAATACTCAATACAGAGAGGAACAGAGAAGACCA
>NW_005189465.1:2696-3847 GCF_000239375.1 Pundamilia nyererei
AACTTCAGGGTCATTGATGGCTGCTCTTTCTTCACTAAGACTAAAAACAAAGGATCACTGGGATGGAACATAATCCTCTCCTCTAGGCTGGAGCCTATCCCAGCTGTCTTAGGGTAACCACCCTGGACAAGTCACCAGTCTGTCACAGGGCTAATGTAGAGAGATGGACAATAATTTACAATCACATTCACACCTATGGGCAATTTAGAATCACAAACTAACCTAACCCCTCTGTATCCCACTGAACTGTGTTAAATACATTTTAAAATCTGTTTTTAATGAAAAACTATCATTACGTCAATTCTTTATAGCCTATAGCACATTTAAACAACTGAAGCTGACTCAAAGTCCTTTAGAGACAGACACATTTACATTCCAGGTCTCTAAAAGAATAAAGTATGGATATATAAGAATACTGTGTTAACTAAAGTGTGTTAACTGATTATTGTGAGTAGTTAAACTCACAACACCTTTGAGTTGGCACTCATTAATATATATTCAGAATTTGGCAAGTGTATTATGATTCAGCTCATAAATCATGATACACTGTTCTGCCCTACATAAGCTCCCTTTATAGGTTAAAAGTATCGGTATAAGTTTTGGTATTAGCAATACTTGCAAGCAGAAGGTTTCTGCAAGTATAAGCCACCCTTATTTCTATAGGTAGAAGAATCCAAAGAATCCACTATGTCATGTTTTGTGTGGGTTTCTTTTTCGTTTGTTTTTTGCTAGTTTTTTGTTTGTTTTGCCAATATCTTAATACAATATGTGAAAATGAGAAAAAAAAACTTCAGTCATTTATTTCAGTCATACCAAAAGAGGTCAAAGTGTTTCTCTTATTTTTAAGGTAAAGTCAAAAGCAGTGACTCCATAAGGTTACAGTCATCTCGTTCTTTCGGTCACTGCCCACAGCTTGTGACCATAGGTGAGGGTAGGGGCGTAGATCGACCGGTAAATTGAGAGCTTCGCTTTTACACTCAGCTCTCTCTCGGTGACAAAGGGCTGCCCTGGCGGAGCCCATTACCCACCAGGAACAAGTCAGACTTATTGCTGGCTATGCAGAACAAGGTCTTGCAACGGTCGTACAAGGACTAAATGGCCCGTAGCAATGGGCCAGACACCACATACTCCCGGAGCACTCCCCACAGGAC
>NW_005189465.1:5596-6611 GCF_000239375.1 Pundamilia nyererei
TGATACGATTACAAAATCGATCATTGACCTGTGGCCTAGAGTGTCCTGGTGTCACATGCACTTATGGACACTCTTATGTTCGAACGTGGTGTTCGTTATGGCCAAACTGCAGTTTGCACAGAAGTCCAATAACAAAAAAAACACCACTCGGGTTCAGACCTGGAAGTCACGCCCTTCCAGGTCTCAGTGTCGTTGTACTCTGAACTGCCACTCGGTGCAAAAGCACAGATGACAGTCAGGACCCGTTCCCTGACCTGAAGGTGAAGGGAAACCCCAACATACCAGTTGTGATTTGGTGCTGTATAAATAAAATTGAATTGAATTGAACTAGGCATTGTACAGTTTAGATGATTGAATGAGAGGGTTTCTGCTCATACAACAGAACTGCCGGATCAGGCCTTCAGGTTGGGGCAGATTTGCTCTTACTTCACGTCACTTTTGATGGATTTAAAGAAAACCTGTCTGGGACCTGACCAGGTCTAATAGCCGAACCGGCAACCTTCCGGTTACAAGACAAACTGCCAACTCTTTGAGCCACGATCGCCCCTAGTTTACTCTGTCAGGTAGCCATATCCAAGTTTTTAGCAAGCTCTCACAAGTCTAAAGAAAGCCTGAGACCTACAGGATAGAGATGATTTTTGAAAACCCTATCGGATTTAAAAATTCCACTTTCCAAAATGAGTAACATGGCCAGTGGTCAGGAAATTATGGATCTTAAACACTCTGGCAACACATCAGAGGAGGACGGGTTACAGCAGATGTCATCATCAGAAGACCTCTGTTTTGAAAAAAAGGAAGAAAAGAAGAAAGATACTCCTCTATCACCTTGTTGGTTAAAATTCTGATGAAAAATGCAATATCTCCAATAAAGAATTGTTTCTATATGAAGCTTAGATCTGTAGTCACTCATCTGCCAGTTTTCCTGGTTGTTCGGCTGCTAGTCTATTTTCTACTTCACTGTTTGCCATGCTGTCATCATTACTCTATCCAATCACCTTCTTGCCTGCCATTTTAA
>NW_005189465.1:6631-7210 GCF_000239375.1 Pundamilia nyererei
TTACTCTTCATCCTACCACGATGGACCATCAGATAAATTACTTCTCTATCCCAAAAAATAGATTCTGTTGATCTGGATGCAGCGTTTTCAGTGGGAGAAACGTTTCGTCACTCATCCAAGTGACTTCTCCAGTCTTTTTTAGGATTTCCTTACCTGGATGATTGAGCATGCAACAAGACATTACTTGTCTATGTCAATATAACTTGTTCAGTTCATTCAAATGATCTCTCCTTATTGAATTAAAGTTACCTTTTTGTTGTTTGGATGGTTTTGTACACCGAAAAAACAACACATACAGGTTTCATTCCACTGTGTAAATAAAAATTGCAAATACTCATGTTATTCACATAGTTTTTCAGCCATGTACACCATATAAAATCATTTTTTCAGATCAGTTATGATAATGTGCAAATGTACCAAGGGGCAACCCTCGCACTTCAATTTTTCAGTGTACCCGAACATGATTACCACTCTGTGGGAGATAAATTATCGATCTACAGAGGCTGTAGAGCTGCTGTAGCTCTTCATTAATAGAGAAAAGAAGCAAGAAAAATCTCTATGTCCGTTGTTGCGTGATTG
>NW_005189466.1:0-2547 GCF_000239375.1 Pundamilia nyererei
GTCGTCGTCCTTCTCCTGCCTGTCTCCCAAACTCTTTCATATGATTATCTAGTTGAATGCACATATTAATTAAAGCGCTAAGAGACTTAGGTAGCTCTTTTGTAGCTAACTTACGCTTGATTTCTTCGTTTAGGCAGTTCAGGAAGGCTCCCCGGAGTGCGTTTTCTACCCAGCCCGTCTCCTCAGCCAGGATCCAAAAGTCAATGAAGAAATCCGCGACACTCTTACATCCCTGCTTCAGGGTAAACAAACGATTAGCTGCGCCATTAGCTGCGCCATCTGCATCTGTTCCTTTATCAAACACATCGGAACTTGGTCAGAAAATCTTGGTAGGAGATATTCGGTTGAACATTTAAAACGGCTTGTGCCCATTGCAGCACTCGGCCAGTCATTAATTCCACCATAAGCGTTATCTTCGCGCAATCTGAGCCGTAAGCCTGTGTCTGTTGTCTGAAAATTAATGAACACTGCATCAGAAAGCCTCGACTCTTTGTTATATCTCCATCAAACATCTCCGGAACCGGTAATGTATGTTCTCGCCTAGGTGGAGGTGGTGGAGGTGAAGGAGGTAGTGGGCAAGCTGCAGCCACACTTACTGACGGAGTGGGTTGTGGATTCTTAGCTGAGGTGCCAGGAGCAGTAAGTAACATACCTTGAATGTTTGCAAGCACCTGTCGCATCGCCGTTTGTTCCGTCATAATGTGTTTCATCATGCTCTCATGGTGGTCCAAAACTTTGCCCTGAACAGAGAGCTCTCGCTGAACTGGGTTTGAGTCCACTGAGTCCATGGCTGGCTGGAGTATTCTGTCATGGTTGTTAAAGAGTGGACTCAGCCGCGGAGCTCAGAAATGAAGACAGTGCGTTTATTTACAGTGCAGCAAGGTGACAACAGTTCAAATGTGCAACAATGGTGATAGTGCGTCCTTCCTTTTGTGTAAGCCCGTGCGTGGTAGTGAATGCCCGTCTCTCCTCCAAGTGCTTCCTTTGTGTCTGTGAATCCTCCGTCAATCCCTGGGTGAACACACACACAACAAGATGAGTACGTAGATCAGACAATACTTCAATAACGCTAGCGGTTCGAAAACACTACCAGGCTTAGTGCAATACTCCAGCGCTGTCTGTCGCTCAGCCACACCATTAAGTAGCCCTGCCAAAGATGGTAGTTGATTGGCAGCAGCTGGTGGATTGATTGCAGGTGCGGCAGCTCCCGGGCGACAGCACTTCCGGGTCGGAGATAGCCTGTTGCTAAGTTACCTCCTAACACATGACAGCGGAGCCGGAAGGGAAGACAGGGCGATAGGAGAGACACACATACACACGCACACAAATATACACACTGGCAGGTCGACCGGTCAGGGCGCCTTCAAATCCTGACAGTTGGACTCTGTCGTTTTCTCTGGTCTCCTTCCCAATTGGACCATTAGTGACATTTTGAGCCGCATGTTCTCTTTAAATTACTGGCTGTCCGAGTCGTGTCCAAAAAAACAATGTGGGCTTTATAGATAATTGGGAAAGTTTCTGGAGGAAACTTGGTCTTGTTAGGAGAGATGGCATCCATCCCACTTTGGATGGAGCAGCTCTCATTTCTAGAAATCTGTCCAAATTCATCAAATCCCCCAAAATGTAACTATCCAGAGTCTGGGTTGGGAGGGTTTGTGGCTCGGTTCTGTGTGTTTAGTGGACTTTTGCGCAAATACGTAACTGCTCTTATAATCGTTGCTTGTTTTTGCTGTGTTCTAAACTTTGGCCAAAGAGAGTATACTTTCACTGATAACTGTTGCTTTCACACTATATTAAAATAAAAAATAAACTAGAGAATGGGATTCAGCTGTGTGTGCACTCTCCTTGACCTTGAGCACTACTGGTAACAAGTTAGGTAAAATTTACCAGAGACTGAGTATTTATGTATATGATCCTTCTAACTGGATTGCTTGGAATGTCTAAATACAATGAGTGTTGTCAGTCATGTAAGTCACATGGACTGGAAAAAATGGATTGCACTGATTACTACATTAAAATGTTATCGGAGCAAGGACTGGCTAAAGAAGGTAGCCATCCATATCTCCTGTGCTTTGGTGCTACAATGATTAATGGCCAGATAAACACACCTGCAGATAAGGAAACACATGCTTGTCACACGCACACAGACATTTTAGAATGCAACCATGTTGTCTCCACTAACTCTCAGCACACAGACTCACCCATCCAAATCATTGCATTCAGGTGTTCCAGTCATTTTCATGGTCACATAAAATCAAAACCTAGGCATGCAGACTGATTCTACAAACATTTGTGAAATAATGGATTGCCCTCAGAAGTTCATTGAATTCCAACGTGATAGTATGCCACCTGTCAACAAGTCCAGTCATGAAATATAAACATTCTCTAAATATTGTACCTGTTAGTGATCGTATAACACAGAGGAAGTGATTAGGGACAACAGCAACTCACCCACAAAGTGGTAAGCCACGTAAAATCACTGAGTGAAGAATAGTAGATAGGAGTCACCAACTTTCTGCAGAGTCAATCTCTACATACCTCAAACAT
>NW_005189466.1:4035-4890 GCF_000239375.1 Pundamilia nyererei
TTTTTTCAGTTTCAATCCATGTTTCGGTTTCAATCCAGTTTTCGGTTTCAATCCATTTTACGGTTTCAATCCAGTTTTCGGTTTCAATCCATTTTACGGTTTCAAACCATTTTTCAGTTTCAATCTGCTGGCACTGTTTTGGCGTCCGGAGGCGCGCTTGAGGGGGCGGGGATTGCGACCCGCATGAATTTGCATACATTATAGAGTCCTTGCTCGTGCTGACCAAGCTGCCATTTTTCTCTTTTTGCCTCTTTCAATAATGGCTGCATCAAGTTCAAGTGGACCCTCTAAACTGCAGGTAAGTAATCATTTTCCATCGTCTTTCTTTGCTATTTCACTCGACTGGACATAGGTGTAGTTTTTATTAGCTAAATCTGGTGAAGTTGTGGTAAAATGCCAACATTAGCCTATTCGTTGCAGCAAGCTAGCTGGCAGCTAAAATTTGCTAAATTCAGTGATGCCCCTGTCTCTTTTGTGAATAAACAAACACTTTAACTTTGAAATGGAGGTTTTTGAGGTTCAAACTGCAAAAGTATCTACAAGGATGCCAGAGCCTTACTCCTGATGGCCAGTGGTGATGATAACATATTAAGCAATGGCAGATTCCAGGCACATAACAGTGAGACAAGTGTAGGGTTGGAAGTAATGTCTTGCAGGTCACCTGTTTTTTTTTTATACATCTTTGTATGCCGTACTCTTTAACCCTTTAAGACCTACCATAGAACCAAGTCCGCTAGAGCTTATATTACATTTTTACATGTTGTAGTGCCATTTTTGGGAGCATTTCAAGTTGCTATACATCAATATAACCATTACAGCCTAAATTGTAATAATATGTATGCATGAAGTGCATAG
>NW_005189466.1:5905-7157 GCF_000239375.1 Pundamilia nyererei
CTGATCGGCTGTAAAGGGTTAAGAGGCTTATCCCTCAAAACTGTAAATACAAAAAAGTTGCACAAAATAGTTTCCCACCACAGGAAATTTATTTTGAGTGCCTTCATAGTTTTATTTTTGAAATACACCAATTTTTATACACTGCAGGAAAAACAAAAATAAGTATTATAATGCAAATTTGCAAAAAAGCAGCATATGCATCAAAATGAACTATTTCCAGCAGTGCAATATGAGTCCTAAGCATCCCAGAAATGACACAGAAAGTCATAAAGTCAAACTTAACTTTTAAAAACACCAGTATAGGCTCATGAGGCCCGGATGGTAAAAAAAACTACATTTCCGCGAAAATGACATCACTTCCGGTTTCGGGCAGGTCAAGGCGGACATGCAATAGTTCGTGCTGACGTCTAATCCAACGTAGGAAGTGTTACGAACAGCTGATCGGATCGGCAAAGCGTGTTTCTGGGATATTATGTTTTTGTTGCTGCAAGTGCTTTTTATGCAGTTTTTGCAAAGCTATATGTGGAAGGAAACTGTGACCTAGGACAAGCTGATGGCATAAGATGTAAGTACAACTCCTCAGGTTTCATATGCAAAAAAAATTATTGCGCTAGCTTACCTGGTTGCAGTGCTACCGGGATTTAAAAGTGTTTGCGCAAAACGGAGCGTGCCCGCTCTGTCCGGTTTTAAAGGGTTAAAACAAAATAGTTGCCTGTCTGTCAGTGGAAAAAGGGTGCTTTGCCAAGCCATTTGTAACTAAATTAATTTTACATATGTATATTCTGCTCCAATCTGGACAAAAAGTTTTCACATATTTTGCATTTTTAAGTATTTTTAAATCATAAATGTATTTCAAACTAAAATTCATTAAAAGTCTTATGAAATGGACGTACTTGTTTATGTAAATGATTTAATTTGTTTATCTTCCTGTTGTGTTCATGTACATATGCATAGATTAATATGTCATTAGTGCACATTTAGCAAATGTATCAATTTCTGTTCCAGGTACATTAATAAGGAGGCAGTTCTATGAAAGATTGCTAACAAAGCTTCATGGAGCTCTACAACGCAGACCTGTAGATATGGACTATTTGCATTATGTCATCAGTCATGAATTGAGACTTAAACGGTCATTTGGTAAATTTAGCAGTACCACAAGATATTCTTAATGCCTTATCCAATCTTTTGAGACTGATAAATTTTCAAGACGGAGAGAGACACCCACATTCTTCTCTTGTTGATGTTGTATACA
>NW_005189467.1:0-2154 GCF_000239375.1 Pundamilia nyererei
AGTCTTTGTTAATCTTCAAAACTGACTAGGTTACTTTTAAACATATAACACTGTCAAAAGTGTTAATTTAACACTCAACAGTGTTGTATTTAACACTCAGAGGTCTGGACCCATATAGACACTCTCTAGTGTTAATTTAACACTGGAGATTTTGCTGTGCACCATGCTATACTCTGTAACATATGTCCATATGTTTTTCGGTGCAATAAAGCATTATTACCTCATTCTTTGATTAGTTATGGCCACCTTGTTGTCTCCTTCTCAAGAACCTCACCCTCTACCTGGTGATTTGTATTTTATTAGTGTGTTATAGATAAGCTTTTAGCCATCTTTAGTTGGCCTCAGAGCATCCTCGAGCATGAGCAGCATGCCTGAAATACCTCATAGGTGAGGTTGAACGATGTCTCTAAGCTGACTTGGGAACTGAAAGAACTAGAGAAGGTGTTTGGGAAGAGGAGTTGATGAAAATGGATAGATGATTGAGAACTTTAGTTGAGGACTTTTAGTTGAAGGACCGAATGTTTGGGAAGCTTTTCACTCTAGTCTTGAGTCATGATGATTTCTAGCAGATTGATAGTGCCAAAATGCTAAAGTAAGGCTTTAAAATGAAGAGTCCTCAGACACAGGAAGACATCACAATGGCTAAAAATGACTATGGCTAAAAAATGGCTGTTGGTATGTATAAAATGGTAATTGCAGTATGTGGTGTAAAACTGGCAATCCTTTGGCCTTCTAGGGTAAGTTTTTCCAACCTGTGGGCTACACCTACTCTTACATCTTATCAATTTTACAAGTGGACCCTAATATAGCAGGCTAAAGCTGACCTCAGGTTTACTTTTTCAGGATAGGAAATAGTTTATTTTGCAGGCAAAGTTTTGCTTAAATAATATTAATCCAAAAAGCAGAGTATCCTCATCAGTGACGCCTTACAAAATCCATAAGCTCCACACCTGTCAGACTGTCAGAGTGGTTACAAAACACTTTTCCCCACAGCAACTTCAGGACTTTGTGTTTTCTCATCTGTGACAGCCATAATTCTTGTTTTCAGTCATCATACATTTATTTCCTCTATGTCAGTAAACACTTTGCTATATTTTCGATTTTGAGTTTTGGTTTGCAGTAGAAGGAGGTTTTAGCTCCATGTTCCACATGAGGTGAGCAAATTGGAGCTGCCGATTTTCAAAAAATTAACAGTATAGAAAAAACTTTTAACATTCTGTTAACTTATGCGTGTTTATTATCCAAGGTGTTTTCACAGTATTTAAAACAGAAGAAATATACAAATGTATTCAATGTAATAGTAACTGAGATGAAAATATGACGAAAGTATAATTAAATTACCTTGGTCGTGAAGATTATTCTTTCTTAGTTTCCTTACATAAATCTTCACTTGGATGGCTAGTGAAGACTGCTTGTTTAAACCATGTGTTTTGTTATTGTTTTGATCTCAAGTCCAAACTAGCAGGCATATTTGGGCAGTTTTGGAAATGGGCCAACTATGGTTTAAAAGTCATAAGGTGGACTTGATTTGGGGTACAGCAAACATGGACTTTTCTACTCTACTTGAGCATGCAAAGTGCTTTATCCATGTCTCATTCATCCATTCACAAAAGCACTTTTTCTACATATAAGTGTCGCCATCTAACATTCACACTACAGTGAATACACTGGGAACAACTTGGGGTCGGTATATTTTCCAAGGATGCCACCAACCTTCTGATTAGTAGATAATTGTATTCGGAATCAGAATATAAACAGAAACAGCACATTCACATGGCCATCCTTACATTACCCTGTTAAACACTCCTTCATTCCTTCTCCACGCTGACAAGCTGTTCAGGCTAAGACAGGTAAGCAACCCCAAGTCATCATGGTACCTCCACTGTGCCTCAACATTGGTATGCAGAACATAATGCTTTACTACATGATTAAAGACACACTAGATGGCACTACATGAGAAAGTCAGGAATGGTGGAAAAGTTTGGGAGGCTTTTCCTGCTGGTGTAGGACTTGTATGAAGATAGTAAGATAGTGGTGAAGTGTGTGGTACGAGTCACAGATGGGTTCAAGGTAGGGTAGTATTACAAGTAGGGATGGGTATCGAAAACCGGTTCTTGTTGAGAACCGGTTCCCACTGTTTCAATTCCTTGGAAT
>NW_005189467.1:2892-7155 GCF_000239375.1 Pundamilia nyererei
CATATACATTTTTTTTCCTGGGGACCCTGTGACACCCCATTGAAGAGCCGTAGGCTGTGAATCTCTTAAGATCTCACTGTTGGGTTTGTAAGGCCATGTTACTCCTAAATTTCTATCTTGTTCAAAGAGAAGATATAAAACACAGTTCTAAGCTAATCGACTTTAGTGTTCTCCTTTTAAAAAAAAAGAATCAATAAGAGAATCAATAAGAGAATCGATAAGGAATCGAATCGTTAAACAGAATCGAAAATGGAATCGGAATCGTTAAAATCTTATCAATACCATCCCTAATTACAAGTGGGATCTTCTCTGACCTCCTTGTTTTCTAGTAGTGATCGAGCGGCTGACAGATTAGCTCAGGCAGGAGTCTCTGTGGACCATGATGTTTGCAGATGATACTGTGGTCTGTAGGGAGTGGATAAAAGAGAGTCTAGAGAGGTGGCGGTATACACTGGAGAGAAGAGGAACATCAGGACAAGAAGGTTAATAAGGAAGAAGTGAATTCAATCAGACAGTAAGCTTCAAAACAAAACAGGAAGTAAAGAAGCAGACCCCTTTCAAACAACACAGGGTGCAAATACATGGAGGTGGAAATACGAACAATCTACAGATCTGACTGCAAATATGTTTATTTCTGCTGTGAAGTTGAAGGCTGGCTCCAAAAGTGAGTTGGTCCCTTTAGAATCCCATGTTAAAAAGACAAGTTTACTTTTTTGTCATCAGAAGTCTGCACTGCAGCTATGATGGATAAAAATCTAGTATTTTATTACTCTGTTGATAAATAGCTTTATCTTGTATCTGTGTCAGTGCAATGCACCCATAAAGTTGAGGAACCAGCCTAAATATGGCTCCAAAGGGTTCATTTACTTTCCCCTACCACACGAGTCTCGCTCTGCACACACGTGGCATGCAAAGCAGGATTCGTGTGTGTGTGCATGTTCATGTGTGAACCCAGCTCACTGAGAAAACGTCCACATATGATTTATCTTCACTCAGTAATGCCGCCCCTTGTCATGCATGTAAAATTCATCCTTATTTCTCTGCTGCCTGCTCTCTCTCTGCTCGCTCTGCTTTTCAGCCTTTTTTCTTCTTCGTGGCAAAGCACAGCAGCGGCGGCGGCAGCATTTCCTTCTCCTCTGTGTCACCTCCACTCCCTCCCTCCTCCCACTCTCTCTCCCCTCCATCTCCTGCTGCTTCCATCCTCCCCCTCCCTCTTCTCTCTTTTTTTTTGCTGTGTGTTTGCAGATGAAACGGGCAGCCTGCCAGTTTTTCATATTTCTTGGCAGCAAAGTGGCTAGCCAACTTCCTGGGGATGGGGAGCAGTGTGGTGCGGTGGGGTGTGGGTTAGGGTGGATGGGTAGGAGGGTTGGGGGCTTGCTAAAGGTTACATTTGCACAATGTGTCTGTGAAAAAAAATAGCAGAGAAAAGAGAGAGAGGAAGGGAGGGAGAGCTAAAAAAGAAATAGAGAAAGAAAGAAAGAAAGTGAGGAAAAGCTGTGTTGGATCAGCTAAATGACACCCCCCCCCCAATTCTGGGGTAATGGAAAAAGCCCTCTGGGGGAATATTCAGTATGCAAGAGTATCGACTTGCATGCAGTCATTACAATGATATCTGTCCTTCTCTCTTTCCCTTTTTGTCTCCTTTCTCTGGAATTTTCCTCCGGCATAACACGCACACCTACAGCACCTTCCCTCCCTGTCTCTCTGCCTGTGTGAAAGTCTTCTGTGAGGAAATAGCTTTGGAATTGGGGAGATGGTGGAATCACAGCAGTCTGACGAGTGTGTGTGTGTGTGTGTGTCTTAGGGTAAAGGGTGTTACTGCTGCTGATTATATACCAGCAAATAACCACGGCGAAACAACTGCAGGCTCTGTCTTGCTGCGCTGACGGGATTGACTGTGAATAGATAGTGTGAGACTGAGAGAGAGTCAAACAGCCAAGTGGGAAGACGGGGAGGGAGAGAGTTCAGTTGTTTACTTCGCTGCTTCACTCCTCATCCGTCTCTGTCAGGGCAAAGATGATAAAACATACAGGGGTGGTACAGATGTGTCTGTAGCGAAGCTGGTGTCTTACGAAGTAAAGCTAATCAACATTCAAAGCCTTTTTTATGACCTGCATCCTAAAACTGCACATTTTCCTGTGCAAAGAGGCAAAAGAAGGAGACATCGCTGACGTACCAAAACTGCACATCCTCTAATGTCCACTTGAGGGTGGCTCCAAAAATGCGTCCCTCCCCCAGAGACCCCCATGTTAAATTAAGTCTATATAAAACATCAAAGTACCAACTGTTGTTTTTGTACTTCACATTTTGAAAACTCAACATTAGAATTTAGACCTGCACTTTAATTTTTTAGAGGCAAACATCATATATTGAACATTTTTAAAAAATATATACAACCTACACAGCAAAATCTCCAGTGTTAAATTAACACTAGAGAGTGTCTATATGGGTCCACACCTCTGAGTGTTAAATACAACACTGTTGAGTGTTAAATTAACACTTTTGACAGTGTTATATGTTTAAAAGTAACCTAGTCAGTTTTGAAGATTAACAAAGTCTAACACTGAGCAGTGCTGATTTTCTAACACTGGAAAATAACTCAAAATGTTAGAAATATTCCATGTTAATTTTTAAGAGTCACAAATGACCATATTACAATGAGCGGGTGAAGTGCAGAGTTACCTGTGAATGCTTGGTTAGTAAACTATATCCACAGAATGGGTGCATCAGACATGTGCAGATACCTGCTAATGAGTCCTAAGCAACATCTACCTAAGACAACCTAAGTTAATATAATTAACAGCACAGCAAACCGGTTTAAACATACCCTTCCTTTTAAAAAATATTCATAATACTGGTGAAGAGAGAAGAGTCAAACACCGAGGTTGCACCTGCCCAAATCCATCTATTTTCTTTTTGAAGGACCTTTGTAGTTTTCATTTTCACTTGTTACATTTGAGCCGGCTTTGTTTTGATGCGCACAAATGGTCTCTGTGGAGACAAGTATGTCCTCTGTCTACCAAGACACAGGCAACAGTCCCCAGAGGTTAAACCATCATTTAATAAGGAGTTTTAATTATTTGCACTTTGTCTCTGAGATATCATGTTTCCTCCTACATTTTGTGAGAAAAAAAAAAAAGAGAGTACTAAATACTGCAGTACCAGTGAGCTCTGCTGAGCTCTGTGGAGGAGGAAACCAGTAAGAGGCAGAATCACTTGGTTATTATAAATATTATAAAACCTTGGCTTTATTTAAAAAAGAAAGTCTTTAATACAGTTTGGACTTACGATTGCACAAGAAGAGTTTCAAGTTGACCTCAGATCAACATCAAGACCTCCAGCTGGTAAATTGTCCTTTTACTTCTGGGACCAGGGGTGCCTGAAATAACTCTCCACACACTGCAACACTTTATTTTCAGTACCTACTGAGTGGATCTGCTGAACCTAATCTCTGAAGGAAGCTGGAGCTCCAGCACTAGCTGTGTTAGACACACTCTGTTGATACCCAGTAAACATTTTTTGAAATAACCATTGTCTGACTTGCCAAACTGAAAATTATACTGATGTTGAAAATGTAACGTTATCGTTGCAAATCACACCATTTTTATAATGATGACGCCAATTAGCTTAAAGACTGTAAGTCCAAAACAGCATGTTTACCATGGAACATATAAGAAAGCATTTACAGACAGACAAAAGACAGATAAATAAATAGCCTGAACATGTTTATATTCAAAACGTTATCTTTATCGTGTCTGTAAACATGGAGTAGATGCTATATATGGTTATCTTCTCACAAACATTTCAAATACTTTTGCCCACCAAATACCCTTTTAAAAAAATCGAAGACGCATTTATTATTATTATTTTTTTAAATGCAATATCGACAACATTTTCTGCTTTGTAAGAGATGACCAAACTAGACCTCTAGATTTACACAATTTTTGAAGGTCTCTTGGAGTCATTTCTAAAGAACAACAGATTCCCAGATCATCAGATCAAACAACTATACTTAAGTAAAAGTTATCCCGATGTGTCACCCCTTTGCCAAGGGCTGGAAGAAGGCCCAAACAGTCAACCTCAAGTGAGAGTTAGTTATAATTTTTTTAGGAACCACCAAACCAAACTGTAAACTGCTGAATCACAAGCGTCACCGTCTACAGTTTTTCAGATCAACATGGACTAAGAGGGTGCTGATCAAGAAAGAAGCTCTAAAAATGACACGTTCAAGCTTTACTGATATTTGCAGCTATTCACATGTAC